>NC_084832.1:82610075-82910075 GCF_033115175.1 Lepus europaeus
CTCTAGCTTTTTACCTAGAAAATACGAATGTGTACATCTGGTGTCCCCATGTGGAACCAATTAGTGTTTCCAAGCACAAAATAAAAAGTTCCCTGAAAAAAAAAAGACATTCAAAACAATAAGTCCGTGGATAATATCAGGAATACACTAACACACAGGCTGTAGCAATATCTGGGATTGAGTGAGCCAAAACAAAACCGGATATTTCCAGTTTCATGCACTCATATCCGGACAAACTGGTGTGGAATTCGTATGCAATGGACCGAGAAAATAACAGTAAAAATGGTTTTGGAGAAAGCAAAGTCTTTTCGTTAGGCAAGGCATAAAATGTCATCTAGAAAAACAGAAATATCATATTGGTTTGCCACAGTTCCTCTAGCTTTCTCCCTAGCAATTCCGAATGTGTAGAGCTGGTGTCTCCATGTGGAACCAATTAGTGTTTCCAAGCACAAAATTAAATGTTCCCTGAAAAAAACATTCAAAACAAGAAAGTACGTGGATAATATCAGGAATACACAAACACAGATGCTGTAGAAATATTTCAGATTGAGTCATCAAAAACACAAGCAGATATTTCTCGTTTCATTCAGTCATATCCGGACAAAGTGGTGTTGGATTTGTATGCAATAGAACGAGAAAATCACAGTAAAAATGGTTTTGGAGAAAAGCAAAGTCTTTTCATTAGGCAAGTGCATAAAACGTCATCTACAGAAATATAAATATCATTTTTGTTTGCCACAATTCCTCAGGCTTTCTCCCTAGAAAATACGGATGTGTAGAGCTGGTGTCCTCGTGATGAACCAATTAGCTTTTTTACGGTACAAAAATAAATGTTCCCTGATAAAAATATTCAAAATAATAAATTCAATCGATAATATGCAGAAAACACAAACACAGAGGCTGTAGCAATATTTCGGATTTAGTTAGCAAAAAAAAACCGGATATTTCTGCTTTCATCCAGTCATATCCAGACAAACTGGTTTGGAATTCGTATGCAAAGGACCGAGAAATTACAATAAAAATGGTTTTGGAGAAATGCAAAGTCTTTTCGTTAGGCAAGTGCATAAAATGTCATCTATACAAACAGAAATATCACGTTTGTTTGCTGCAGTTCCTCTAGCTTTCTCCCTAGAAAATAGGAATGTGTGGAGCTGGTGTCTCCATGTGGAAACAATTAGTGTTTCGAAGAACAAAATTAAATGTTCCCTTCTAAAAAAAAATCAATGCCGTAAAATTCGTGGATAATATCAGGAATATACAAGTACAGAGGCTGTAGCAATATCTGGGTTTGAGTTAGCCAAAACAAAAGCGGATATTTCCGGTTTCATCCAGTCATATCCAGACAAACTGGTGTGGAATTCGGTTGCAATATACCGAGAAAATCACAGTAAATATGGTTTTGGAGAAAAGCAAAGTGTTTTCAGTAGGGAAGTGCATAAAATGTAAAATAAACAGAAATATCATGCTTCTTTGTCGCAGTTCCTCTAGCATTCTCCCTAGAAAATACAAATGTGTAGAGCTGGTGTCTCCATGTGGAAAATACGAAGGTTTAGAGCTGGTGTCCCCATGATGAACCAATTAGTGTTTCTACGGCAAAAACTTAAATGTTCCATGATAAAAATATTGAAAACAATGAACTCCATCAATATTATCAAGAAAACACAAAAACAGAGGCTTTCACAATATTTCAGATTGAGTTAGCCAAAACACAACCGGATATTTCTGGTTTCATCCAGTCATATCCGGAAAAGTCGTTTGGAATTCGAATGCAATGGACCGAGAAAATCACTGTAAATATGGTTTTGGAGAAAAGCAAAGTTTTTTGTTAGGCAAGTGCATAAAATGTCATCTATACAAACAGAAATATCATGTTTGTTTGCCGCATTCTCTCTAGAAAATACGAATGTGTAGAGCTGGTGTCACCATGATGAACCAATTCCTGTTTCAACGGTATAAAATTAAATGATCCCAATAAAAACATTCAAAACAATGAAGTCCATGGATAATATCAGGAATACACAAACACAGTTAGCCAAAACAAAACCGGATAGTTCCGGTTTCATCCAGTCATATCCGGTAAACTGGTGTGGAATTCGTACGCAATGGTTTGGCGCAGTTCCTCTAGCTTTCTCCCTAGAAAATAGGAATGTGTAGAGCTGGTGTCCCCATGATGAACCAATTAGTGTTTCTACGGTATAAAATTAAATGTTCCCTGATAAAAACATTCAAAACAATATAGTTCATCGATAATATCCAGAAAACTGAAACACAGAGGCTTTGACAATATTTTGGAATAAGTTAGCCAAAACACAACCGGATATTTCTGGTTTCATCCAGTCATATCCGGACAAACTGGTGTGGAATTCGAATGCAATGGCCCGAGGAAATCACAGTACAAGTTTTTTTGGAGACAAGCAAATTCTTTAGGTTAGGCAAATGCATGAAATGTCATCTATACAAACAGAAATATCATGTTTGTTTGCCGTAGTTCCTCTAATTTTCTCCCCAGAAAATACGAATATGTAGATCTGGTGTACCAGTGATGAGCCAATTAGTGTTCCTACGGTACAAAATTAAATGTTCCCTGATAAAAACATTCAAAACAATAAAGTCCGTAGATAATATCCAGAAAACACAAACACAGTGGCTGTAGCAATATTTTGGATGGAGTTAGCCAAAACAAAACCGGATATTTCTGGTTTCTTCCAGTCATATCCGGACAAAGTGGTTTGGAATTCATATACAATGAACCAAGAGAATCACAGTAAAAATGGTTTTGGAGAAAAGCAAAGAGTTTTCATTAGGCAAGTGCATAAAATGTCATCTATACAAACAGAAATATCATGTTTGTTTTTCGCAGTTCCTCTAGCTTTCTCCCTAGAAAATACGAATGTGTAGACCTCGTGTCTCAATGTGGAACCAATTACTGTATCCAAGCTCAAAATAAAATGTTCCCTGATAAAAAAAGAATTCAAAGCAATAAAGTCCGTGGATAATATCAGGAATACACAAACACAGAGGCCGTAGCAATATCAGGGATTGTGTTAGCCAAAACAGAACTGCATATTTCCGTTTTCATCCAGTCATATCCGGGCAAACTGGTGTTTAATTCCTATGCAATGGACTGAGAAAATCACAGTAAAAATGATTTTGGAGTAAAGCAAAGTTTTTCGTTAGGCAAGTCCATAAAATTTCATCGATACAAATAGAAACATCATTTTTGTTTGCCGCAGTTCCTCTAGCTTTCTCCCTACAAAATATAAATATGTAGAGCTTGTGTCTCCATGTGGAACCAATTAGTGTTTCCAAGAACAAAATTAAATGTTCCCTGATAAAAACCATTAAAAACAATAAAGTCCATTGATAGTATCCAAAAAAAAAAAAAAAAAAAAAACAAACTCAGAGGCTATAGCAATATCTGGGATTGAGTTAGCCAAAAACAACCAGATATTTCCGGTTTCATCCAGTCATATCCGGACAAACTGGTGTCGAATTCGTATGCAATGGACCGAGAAAATCACAATAAAAATGGTTTTGGGGAAAGCAAAGTCTTTTCATTAGGCAAGTGCATAAAATGTCATATATACAAACAGAAATATCATGTTTGTTTGCCGCAGTTTCTCTAGCTTTCTCCCTAGAAAATACGAATATGTAGAGCTGTTGTCTCCATGTAGAACTGGTTACTGTATCCAAGCTCAAACTAATATGTTCCCTGATAAAAAGCATTAAAAATAATGAAGTCCATTGATAGTATCCAGAAGAAAACTAACTCAGAGGCTGTAGCAATATCTGGAATTGAGTTAGCTAAAACAAAACCGGATATTTCCGGTTTTTTCCAGTCATATCCGTTCAAACTGGTGTGGAATTCATATGCAATGGACCGAGAAAATCACAGTAAAAATGGTTTTGCAGAAAACCAAAGTCTTTTCGTTAGGCAAGTGCATAAACTGTCATCTATACAAACAGAAATATCATGTTTGTTTGCCACAGTTCCTCTAGCTTTCTCCCTAGAAAATACAAATATGTAGAGCTGGTGTCCCCATGTGGAACCAATTAGTGTTTCTATCGTACAAAATTAAACGTTCCCTGATAAAAACACTCAAAACTATAAAGCCCATTGATAATATCCAGAAAACACAAACACAGAGTCTTTCACAATATTTTGGATTGAGTTAGCTAAAACACAACTGGATATTTCTGGTTTCATCCAGTCATATCCGGAAAAACTGTTGTGGAATTCGTAGGCAATGGGCTGACAAAATCAGAATAAAAAATGGTTTTGGAGAAAAGCAAAGACTTTTCGTTAGGCTAGTGCAAAAAAAGTCATCTATACAAACAGAAATATCATGTTTGTTTGCTGCAGTTCCACTAGCTTTCTCCCTAGAAAATACGAATGGGTAGAGCTGGTGTCTCCATGTGGAAACAATTAGTGTTTCTATGCACAAAATTGAATGTTCCCTGATAAAAAACATTCAAAAAAATAAAGTTAATGGATAATATCCGGAAAACACAAACACAGAGGCTGTAGCAATATCTGGGATTCAGTTAGCAAAAAAAAATCGGATATTTCCGGTTTCATCGAGTCATATCCTGACAAAGTGGTGTGGAATTCCTATGCAATGCACCGAGAAAATCAAAGTACAAATGTTTGTGGAGAAAAGCAAAGTCTTTTCGTTAGGCAAGTGCATAAAATGTCATCTAGACAAACGGAAATAATATTTTTTTGCCCCAGTTTCTCTAGCTTTCTCCCTAGAAAATACGAATGTGTAGAGCTGGTGTCTCCATATGGAACCAATTGTGTTTCCAAGATCAAAATAAAATGTTCCCCGATAAAAAACATTCAAAACAATGAAGTCCATGGAAAATATCAGGAATACACAAACTCAGAGCCTGTAGCAAAATTTCGGATTGAGTTAGCCAAAACAAAACCAGATATTTCTTTTTTCATCCAGTCATATCCGGACAAAGTGGTGTGGAAGTCGTATGCAATGGACCGAGAAAATCACAGTAAAAATGCTTTTGGATAAAAGCAAAGTCTTCTCATTAGGTAAGTAGATAAAATATCATCGATACAAACAGAAATATCATGTTTGTTTGCCGCAGTTCCTCTAGCTTTCTCCCTAGAAAATAGGAATGTATAGAGCTGGTGTTTTTATGTAGAACCAATTAGTGTTTCCAAGAACAAAATTAAATGTTCCCTGATAAAAAACATTCAAAACAATAAAGTCTATCGATAATATCCAGAAAATACAAACACAGAGTCTGCAGCAATATTTTGGATTGAGTTAGCCAAAACACACCCGGATATTTGCGGTTTCATCCAGTCATATCCAAACTCCTGTGGAATTCCTATGCAATGGACCGAGAAAATCACAGTAAAAACGCTTTTGCAGAAAAGCAAAGTCTTTTCATTAGGCAAGTAGATAAAATATCATCGATACAAACAGAAATATTATGGTTGTTTGCCACAGTTCCTCTAGCTTTCTCCCTAGGAAATACGAATGTGTAGAGCTGGTGTCTCCATGTGGAACCAATTAGAGTTTCCAAGCACAAAATTAAATGTTCCCTGATAAAAAACATTCAAAACAGTAAAGTCCGTGGATAATATCAGGAATACACAAACACACAGGCTGTAGCAATATTTTGGATTGAGTTAGCCAAAACACAACCAGATATTTCTGGTTTCACCCAGTCATATCCGGACAAACTGGTGTGCAATCCCTATGCAATGGACCGAGAAAATCACAGTACAAATGGTTTTGGAGAAAAGCAAAGTCTTTTCGTTAGGCAAGTGCATAAAATGCCATCTATACAAACAGAAATATCATGTTTGTTTGCCGCAGTGCCTCAGGCTTTCTCCCTAGAAAATATGAATGTGTAGAGCTGGTGACCTCATGATGAACCAATTAGTTTTCTACGATACAAAAATAAATGTTCCCTGATAACAATATTCAAAACAATAAAGTACATCGATAATATCCAGAAAACACAAACACAGAGGCTGTAGCAATATTTCGGATTCAGTTATCCAAAACACAACTTGATATTTCTGGTTTCATCCAGTCATATCTGGACAAAGTAGTTTGGAATTCGTATGCAATGGACCGAGAAAATCACAGTAAAAATGGTTTTGGAGAAAAGCAAAGTCTTTTCGTTAGGCAAGTGCATAAAATGTCATCTATACAAACAGAAATATCATGTTTGTTTGCCGCAATTCCTCTAGCTTTCTCCCTAGAAAATACGAATATGTTCAGCTGGTGTCTCCATGTGGAACCAATTACTGTATCCAAGCTCAAAATAAAATGTTCCCTGATAAAAAACATTCAAAAAAATAAAGTCCATTGTAAATATCCAGAAAATACAAATACAGCAGATGTAGCAATTTTTCGGATTGAGTTAGCCAAAACACAACCGGATATTTCCGGTTTCATCCAGTCATATCCGGACAAACTGGTGTGGAATTCGTATGCAATGCACCAAGAAAATCACAGTAAAAATGGTTTTGCAGAAAACCAAAGACTTTTCGTTAGGCAAGTGCATAAACTGTCATCTATACAAACAGAAATATCATGTTTGTTTGCCACAGTTCCTCTAGCTTTCTCCCTAGAAAATACAAATATGTAGAGCTGGTGTCCCCATGTGGAACCAATTAGTGTTTCTATCGTACAAAATTAAACGTTCCCTGATAAAAACACTCAAAACTCTAAAGTCCATTGATAATATCCTGAAAACGCAAACACAGAGTCTTTCACAATATTTTGAATTGAGTTAGCCAAAACACAACAGGATATATCTGGTTTCATCAAGTCATATCCGGAAAAACTGTTGTGGAATTCGTAGGCAATGGGCTGACAAAATCAGAATAAAAAATGGTTTTGGAGAAAAGCAAAGACTTTTCGTTAGGCAAGTGCATAAAATGTCATCGATACAAACAGAAATATCATGTTTGTTTGTCGCAGTTACTGTAGATTTCTCCCTAGAAACAGGAATTTGTAGAGCTGGTGTCTGCATGTGGAACCAATTATTGTTTCCAAGAACAAAATTAAATCTCCCTGATAAAAAAAATTTAATGCAATAAACTCCGTGGATAATATCAGGAATACACAAACACATAGGCTGTAGCAATATCTGGGATTGCGTTAGCCAAAACACAACCAGATATTTCCGGTTTCATCCAGTCATATCCAGACAAACTGGTGTGGAATTCGTATGAAATGTACGGAGAAAATCATAGAAAAATGGTTTTGGAGAAAAACAAAGACTTTTTGTTAGGCAAGTGCATAAAAAGTCATCTATACAAACAGAAATATCATGTTTGTTTGCTGCAGTTCCACTAGCTTTCTCCCTAGAAAGTATGAATGGGTAGAGCTGGTGTCTCCTTGTGGAAACAATTAGTGTTTCTAAGCACAAAATTGAATGTTCCCTGGTAAAAAATATTCAAAAAAATAAAGTTAATGGATAATATCCGGAAAACACAAACACAGAGGCTGTAGCAATATCTGGGATTCAGTTAGCAAAAAAAAAAAATCGGATATTTCCGGTTTCATCGAGTCATATCCTGACAAAGTGGTGTGGAATTCCTATGCAATGCACCGAGAAAATCACAGTACAAATGTTTGTGGAGTAAGCAAAGTCTTTTCGTTAGGCAAGTGCATAAAATGTCATCTAGACAAACAGAAATATCATGTTTGTTTGTCGCAGTTCCTCTAGCTTTCTCCCTAGAAAATACGAATGTGTAGAGCTGGTGTCTCCATATGGAACCAATTGTGTTTCCAAGATCAAAATAAAATGTTCCCCGATAAAAAACATTCAAAACAATAAAGTCCATGGAAAATATCAGGAATACACAAACACAGAGCCTGTAGCAAAATTTCGGATTGAGTTAGCCAAAACAAAACCAGATATTTCTGTTTTCATCCAGTCATATCCGGACAAAGTGGTGTGGAATTCGTATGCAATGGACCGAGAAAATCACAGTAAAAATGCTTTTGGATAAAAGCAAAGTCTTCTCATTAGGTAAGTAGATAAAATATCATCGATACAAACAGAAATATCATGTTTGTTTGCCGCAGTTCCTCTAGCTTTCTCCCTAGAAAATAGGAATGTATAGAGCTGGTGTTTTTATGTAGAACCAATTAGTGTTTCCAAGAACAAAATTAAATGTTCCCTGATAAAAAACATTCAAAATAATAAAGTCTATCGATAATATCCAGAAAATACAAACACAGAGTCTGCAGCAATATTTTGGATTGAGTTAGCCAAAACACACCCGGATATTTGCGGTTTCATCCAGTCATATCCAAACTCCTGTGGAATTCCTATGCAATGGACCGAGAAAATCACAGTAAAAACGCTTTTGCAGAAAAGCAAAGTCTTTTCATTAGGCAAGTAGATAAAATATCATCGATACAAACAGAAATATTATGGTTGTTTGCCGCAGTTCCTCTAGCTTTCTCCCTAGGAAATGTGAATGTGTAGAGCTGGTGTCTCCATGTGGAACCAATTAGAGTTTCCAAGCACAAAATTAAATGTTCCCTGATAAAAAACATTCAAAACAGTAAAGTCCGTGGATAATATCAGGAATACACAAACACACAGGCTGTAGCAATATTTTGGATTGAGTTAGCCAAAACACAACCAGATATTTCTGGTTTCACCCAGTCATATCCGGACTAACTGGTGTGCAATTCCTATGCAATGGACCGAGAAAATCACAGTACAAATGGTTTTGGAGAAAAGCAAAGTCTTTTTGTTAGGCAAGTGCATAGAATGTCATCGATACAAACAGAAATATCATGTTTGTTTGCCGCAGTTCCTCTAGCTTTCTCCCTAGAAAATATGAATATGTAGCGTTGGTGTCTCCATGTGGAACCAATTACTGTATCCAAGCTCAAAATAAAATGTTCCCTGATAAAAACCATTCAAAACAATAAAGTCCATTCATAATATCCAGAAAACACAAACCCAGAAGCTGTAGCAATATCTGGGATTTGGTTAGTCAAAACAAAACCAGATATTTCCGGTTTCATTCAGTGATATCCCGACAAACTTGTGTGTAAATCATATGCAATGGACAGAGAAAATCAGATTAAAAATGGTTTTGGAGAAAAGCAAAGTCTTTTCGTTAGGCATGTGCATAAAACGTCATCTACAGAAACATAAATATCATGTTTCTTTGCCACAGTTCCCAGGCTTTCTCCTTAGAAAATATGAATGTGTAGAGCTGGTGACCTCAAGATGAACCAATTAGTTTTTCTACGGTACAAAAATAAATGTTCCCTGATAACAATATTCAAAACAATGAAGTCCATCGATAATATACAGAAAACACAAACACAGAGGCTTTCACAATATTTCAGATTGAGTTAGCCAAAACACAACCGGATATTTCCGGTTTCATCCAGTCATATCCGGACAAAGTAGTTTGGAATTCGTATGCAATGGACCGATAAAATCACAGGAAAAATGGTTTTGGAGAACAGCAAAGTCTTTTCGTTAGGCAAGTGCATAAAATGTCATCTATACAAACAGAAATATCAGGTTTGTTTGCGGCAATTCCTCTAGCTTTCTCCCTAGAAAATACGAATATGTTCAGCTGGTGTCTCCATGTGGAACCAATTACTGTATCCAAGCTCAAAATAAAATGTTCCCTGATAAAAAACATTCAAAAAAATAAAGTCCATTGTTAATATCCAGAAAATACAAATACAGCAGATGTAGCAATATTTCGGATTGAGTTAGCCAAAACACAACCGGATATTTCTGTTTTCATCCAGTCATATCCGGACAAACTTTGTGGAATTGGTATGCAATGGACCGAGAAAATCACAGTAAAAATGGTTTTGGAGAAAAGCAAAGTCTTTTCGTTAGGCATGGGCATAAAATGTCATCTACAAAAACATAAATATCATGTTTGTTTGGCACAGTTCCTCAGTTTTTCTCCATAGAAAATATGAATGTGTAGAGCTGGTGTCCTCATGATGAACCAATTAGATTTTCTACGGTACAAAAATAAATGTTCCCTGATCGAAATATTCAAAACAATACAGTCTATCGATAATATCCAGAAAACACAAACACAGAGGCTATAGCAAAATTTCAGATTGAGTTAGCCAAAACAACCGGATATTTCTGGTTTCACGCAGTCATATCCGGACAAAGTGGTGTGGAATTCGTATGCGATGGACCGAGAAAATCACAGTAAAAATGGTTATGGAGAAAAGCAAAATCTTTTCTTTAGGCAAGCGCATAAAATGTCATTGATACAAACAGAAATATCATGTTTGTTTGCCGCAGTACTCTAGCTTTCTCAATAGAAATACAAATAAGTAGAGCTGGTGTCTCAATGTGGAACCAATTACTTTATCCAAGATCAAAATAAAATATTCCGGGATAAAAAACATTCAAATCAACATATTCCATTGATAATATCCAGAAAAAATAAACAAAGAGGCTGTAGCAATATCTGGGATTGAGTTAGCAAAAGAAAACCGGATATTTCCGGTTTCTTCCCATCATATCCGGTCAAAGTGGTGTGGAATTCATGTGCAATGGATTGAGAAAATCACAGTAAAAATGGTTTTGGAGAACAGCAAAGTCTTTTCGTTAGGCAAGTGCATAAAATGTCATCTATACAAACAGAAATATCATGTTTGTTTGCCGCAGTTCCTCTAGCTTTCTCCCTAGGAAATACGAATGTGTAGAGCTGGTGTCCCCATGATGAACCAATTAGTGTTTCTACGGTACAAAATTAAATGTTCCCTGATAAAAACATTCTAAACAATAAAGTCCGTGGATAATATCCAGAAAACACTAACACAGGGGCTGTCGCAATATTTCGGATTGAGTTAGCCAAAACACAACCGGATATTTTTGTTTCATACAGTCATATCCGGACAAAGTGGTGTGGAATTCGTATGCAATGGACCACGAAAACCACAGTAAAAATGGTTTTGGAGAAACGTAATGTCTTTTCATTAGGCAAGTGCATAAAGTGTCATCTATATAATAGAAATATCATGTTTTTTTTGCTACAGTTCCTCTAGCTTTCTTCCTAGAAAATACAAATATGTAGAGCTGGTGTCTGCATGTGGAACCAATTCCTGTGTCCAAACTCATAATTGAATGTTCCCTGATAAAAAACATTCAAAACAATAAAGTCCTTTGATAATATCCAGAAAACACATACAAGAGGCTTTCAAAATATTTCGGATTGAGTTAGCCAAAACAAAATCGGATATTTCTGTTTTCATCCAGTCATATCCTGACAAACTGGTGTGGAATTCGTATGCAATGGACCGAGTAAAAACAGTAAAAATGGTTTTGGAGAAAAGTAAAGTCTTTTCATTAGGCAAGTGCATAAAATGTCATCTATACAAACAGAAATATCATCTTTGTATGCCGCAGTTCCTCTAGATGTCATCTATACAAACAGAAATATCATGTTTGTTTTCCGCAGCTCCTCTTGCGTTCTCCCTAGAAAATACGAATGTGTAGAGCTGGTGTTCCCATTATGAAACAATCAGTGTTTCAACGGTACAAAATTAAATGTTCCCTAATAAAAAGATTGAAATCTATAAGTCCATCGATAATATCCAGAAAACATAAACACAGAGGCTTTCACAATATTTCGGACTGAGTTACTCAAAACAAAACCAGATATTTCTGCTGTCATCCAGTCATATCCGGACAAACAGGTGTGGAATTCGTATGCAATTGACCGAGAAAATTACAGTAAAAAATGGTTTTGGAGAAAAGCAAAGTCTTTTCGTTAGGCAAGTGCATAAAATGTCATCTATACAAACAGAAATATCATGTGTGTTTGCCGCAGTTCCTCTAGATTTCTCCCTAGAAAATACGAATGTGTAGAGCTGGTGTCTCCATGTGGAACCAATTACTGATTCCAAGCACAATTTTAAATGTTCCCTGATAAAAACATTCAAAACAATAAAGTCCATCGATAATATTCAGAAAACACAAACACAGAGGCTTTCACAATATTTTGGATTGAGTTAGCCAAAACACAACCAGATATGTCCGGTTACATGCAGTCATATCCGGTCAAACTGGTGTGGAATTCGTAAAAAATGAACCGAAAAAAACATAGTAAAAATGGTTTTGGAGAAAAACAAAGTCTTTTCATTAGGCAAGTAGATAAAATATCATCAATACAAACAGAAATATCATGTGTGTTTGCCGCAGTTCCTCTGGTTTTCTCCCTAGAAAATATGAATGTGTAGAGCTGGTGTCACCATGTGGAAACAGTGTTTCACAGCACAAAATTAAATGATTCCTTAAAAAAAGGCATTCAAAACAATAAAGCCCATCGATAATATCCAGAAAAAAAAAACAAACACAGGGGCTGTTGCAATATTTGGGATTGAGTTAGCAAAATAAACCAGATATTTCCCGTTTCATCCAGTCATATCAGGTAAAATGGTGTGGAATTCGTATGCAATGGACCGAGAAAATCACAGTACAAATGGTTTTGGAGAAAAGCAAAGTCTTTTCGTTAGGCAATTGCATAAAATATCATAGATAGAAACAGAAATATCATTTTTGTTTTCCACAGTTCCTCTAGCTTTCTCCCTAGAAAACATGAATATGTAGAGCTGGTGTCTCCATGTGGAACCAATTACTGTATCCAAGCTCAACATAAAATATTCCCCTATAAAAAACATTCAAAACAATAAAGTCCGTAGATAATGTCAGGAATACACAAACACAGAGGCTGTAGCAATATCTGGGTTTGAGTTAGCAAAAACACAACCGATATTTCCAGATTCATCCAGTCAAATCTGGACAATCTGGTACTGAATTCGTATGCAATGGACCAAGAAAACCGCATTAAAAATGGTTTCGGAGAAAAGCAAAGTCTTTTCGTTAGGCAAGTGCATAAAATGTCATCTATACAAACAGAAATATCATGTTTGTTTGTCGCAGTTACTGTAGATTTCTCCCTAGAAAACAGGAATTTGTAGAGCTGGTGTTTACATGTGGAACCAATTATTGTTTCCAAGAACAAAATTAAATTTCCCTGATAAAAAAAATTTAATGCAATAAACTCCGTGGATAATATCAGGAATACACAAACACATAGGCTGTAGCAATATCTGGGATTGCGTTAGCCAAAACACAACCGGATATTTCCGGTTTCATCCAGTCATATCCGGACAAACTGGTGTGGAATTCGTATGAAATGTACGGAGAAAATCATAGAAAAATGGTTTTGGAGAAAAACAAAGACTTTTTGTTAGGCAAGTGCATAAAAAGTCATCTATACAAACAGAAATATCATGTTTGTTTGCTTCAGTTCCACTAGCTTTCTCCCTAGAAAATACGAATGTGTAGAGCTGGTGTCTCCTTGTGGAAACAATTAGTGTTTCTAAGCACAAAATTGAATGTTCCCTGGTAAAAAATATTCAAAAAAAAAAGTTAATGGATAATATCCGGAAAACACAAACACAGAGGCTGTAGCAATATCTGGGATTCAGTTAGCAAAAAAAAAATTTGGATATTTCCGGTTTCATCGAGTCATATCCTGACAAAGTGGTGTGGAATTCCTATGCAATGCACGGAGAAAATCACAGTACAAATGTTTGTGGAGAAAAGCAAAGTCTTTTAGGCAAGTGCATAAAATGTCATCTAGACAAACAGAAATATCATGTTTGTTTGTCGCAGTTCCTCTAGCTTTCTCCCTAGAAAATACGAATGTGTAGAGCTGGTGTCTCCATATGGAACCAATTGTGTTTCCAAGATCAAAATAAAATGTTCCCCGATAAAAAACATTCAAAACAATAAAGTCCATGGAAAATATCAGGAATACACAAACACAGAGCCTGTAGCAAAATTTCGGATTGAGTTAGCCAAAACAAAACCAGATATTTCTGTTTTCATCCAGTCATATCCGGACAAAGTGGTGTGGAATTCGTATGCAATGGACCGAGAAAATCACAGTAAAAATGCTTTTGGATAAAAGCAAAGTCTTCTCATTAGGTAAGTAGATAAAATATCATCGATACAAACAGAAATATCATGTTTGTTTGCCGCAGTTCCTCTAGCTTTCTCCCTAGAAAATAGGAATGTATAGAGCTGGTGTTTTTATGTAGAACCAATTAGTGTTTCCAAGAACAAAATTAAATGTTCCCTGATAAAAAACATTCAAAACAATAAAGTCTATCGATAATATCCAGAAAATACAAACACAGAGTCTGCAGCAATATTTTGGATTGAGTTAGCCAAAACACTTCCGGATATTTGCGGTTTCATCCAGTCATATCCAAACTCCTGTGGAATTCCTATGCAATGGACCGAGAAAATCACAGTAAAAACGCTTTTGCAGAAAAGCAAAGTCTTTTCATTAGGCAAGTAGATAAAATATCATCGATACAAACAGAAATATTATGGTTGTTTGCCGCAGTTCCTCTAGCTTTCTCCCTAGGAAATGTGAATGTGTAGAGCTGGTGTCTCCATGTGGAACCAATTAGAGTTTCCAAGCACAAAATTAAATGTTCCCTGATAAAAAACATTCAAAACAGTAAAGTCCGTGGATAATATCAGGAATACACAAACACACAGGCTGTAGCAATATTTTGGATTGAGTTAGCCAAAACACAACCAGATATTTCTGGTTTCACCCAGTCATATCCGGACTAACTGGTGTGCAATTCCTATGCAATGGACCGAGAAAATCACAGTACAAATGGTTTTGGAGAAAAGCAAAGTCTTTTTGTTAGGCAAGTGCATAGAATGTCATCGATACAAACAGAAATATCATGTTTGTTTGCCGCAGTTCCTCTAGCTTTCTCCCTAGAAAATATGAATATGTAGCGTTGGTGTCTCCATGTGGAACCAATTACTGTATCCAAGCTCAAAATAAAATGTTCCCTGATAAAAACCATTCAAAACAATAAAGTCCATTCATAATATCCAGAAAACACAAACCCAGAAGCTGTAGCAATATCTGGGATTTGGTTAGTCAAAACAAAACCAGATATTTCCGGTTTCATTCAGTGATATCCCGACAAACTTGTGTGTAAATCATATGCAATGGACAGAGAAAATCAGATTAAAAATGGTTTTGGAGAAAAGCAAAGTCTTTTCGTTAGGCATGTGCATAAAACGTCATCTACAAAAACATAAATATCATGTTTCTTTGCCACAGTTCCCAGGCTTTCTCCTTAGAAAATATGAATGTGTAGAGCTGGTGACCTCATGATGAACCAATTAGTTTTTCTACGGTACAAAAATAAATGTTCCCTGATAACAATATTCAAAACAATGAAGTCCATCGATAATATACAGAAAACACAAACACAGAGGCTTTCACAATATTTCAGATTGAGTTAGCCAAAACACAACCGGATATTTCCGGTTTCATCCAGTCATATCCGGACAAAGTAGTTTGGAATTCGTATGCAATGGACCGATAAAATCACAGGAAAAATGGTTTTGGAGAACAGCAAAGTCTTTTCGTTAGGCAAGTGCATAAAATGTCATCTATACAAACAGAAATATCAGGTTTGTTTGCGGCAATTCCTCTAGCTTTCTCCCTAGAAAATACGAATATGTTCAGCTGGTGTCTCCATGTGGAACCAATTACTGTATCCAAGCTCAAAATAAAATGTTCCCTGATAAAAAACATTCAAAAAAATAAAGTCCATTGTTAATATCCAGAAAATACAAATACAGCAGATGTAGCAATATTTCGGATTGAGTTAGCCAAAACACAACCGGATATTTCTGTTTTCATCCAGTCATATCCGGACAAACTTTGTGGAATTGGTATGCAATGGACCGAGAAAATCACAGTAAAAATGGTTTTGGAGAAAAGCAAAGTCTTTTCGTTAGGCATGGGCATAAAATGTCATCTACAAAAACATAAATATCATGTTTGTTTGGCACAGTTCCTCAGTTTTTCTCCATAGAAAATATGAATGTGTAGAGCTGGTGTCCTCATGATGAACCAATTAGATTTTCTACGGTACAAAAATAAATGTTCCCTGATCGAAATATTCAAAACAATACAGTCTATCGATAATATCCAGAAAACACAAACACAGAGGCTATAGCAAAATTTCAGATTGAGTTAGCCAAAACAACCGGATATTTCTGGTTTCACGCAGTCATATCCGGACAAAGTGGTGTGGAATTCGTATGCGATGGACCGAGAAAATCACAGTAAAAATGGTTATGGAGAAAAGCAAAATCTTTTCTTTAGGCAAGCGCATAAAATGTCATTGATACAAACAGAAATATCATGTTTGTTTGCCGCAGTACTCTAGCTTTCTCAATAGAAATACAAATAAGTAGAGCTGGTGTCTCAATGTGGAACCAATTACTTTATCCAAGATCAAAATAAAATATTCCGGGATAAAAAACATTCAAATCAACATATTCCATTGATAATATCCAGAAAAAATAAACAAAGAGGCTGTAGCAATATATGGGATTGAGTTAGCAAAAGAAAACCGGATATTTCCGGTTTCTTCCCATCATATCCGGTCAAAGTGGTGTGGAATTCATGTGCAATGGATTGAGAAAATCACAGTAAAAATGGTTTTGGAGAACAGCAAAGTCTTTTCGTTAGGCAAGTGCATAAAATGTCATCTATACAAACAGAAATATCATGTTTGTTTGCCGCAGTTCCTCTAGCTTTCTCCCTAGGAAATACGAATGTGTAGAGCTGGTGTCCCCATGATGAACCAATTAGTGTTTCTACGGTACAAAATTAAATGTTCCCTGATAAAAACATTCTAAACAATAAAGTCCGTGGATAATATCCAGAAAACACTAACACAGGGGCTGTCGCAATATTTCGGATTGAGTTAGCCAAAACACAACCGGATATTTTTGTTTCATACAGTCATATCCGGACAAAGTGGTGTGGAATTCGTATGCAATGGACCACGAAAACCACAGTAAAAATGGTTTTGGAGAAACGTAATGTCTTTTCATTAGGCAAGTGCATAAAGTGTCATCTATATAATAGAAATATCATGTTTTTTTTGCTACAGTTCCTCTAGCTTTCTTCCTAGAAAATACAAATATGTAGAGCTGGTGTCTGCATGTGGAACCAATTCCTGTGTCCAAACTCATAATTGAATGTTCCCTGATAAAAAACATTCAAAACAATAAAGTCCTTTGATAATATCCAGAAAACACATACAAGAGGCTTTCAAAATATTTCGGATTGAGTTAGCCAAAACAAAATCGGATATTTCTGTTTTCATCCAGTCATATCCTGACAAACTGGTGTGGAATTCGTATGCAATGGACCGAGTAACCACAGTAAAAATGGTTTTGGAGAAAAGTAAAGTCTTTTCATTAGGCAAGTGCATAAAATGTCATCTATACAAACAGAAATATCATGTTTGTATGCCGCAGTTCCTCTAGATGTCATCTATACAAACAGAAATATCATGTTTGTTTTCCGCAGCTCCTCTTGCGTTCTCCCTAGAAAATACGAATGTGTAGAGCTGGTGTTCCCATTATGAAACAATCAGTGTTTCAACGGTACAAAATTAAATGTTCCCTAATAAAAAGATTGAAAACTATAAGTCCATCGATAATATCCAGAAAACATAAACACAGAGGCTTTCACAATATTTCGGACTGAGTTACTCAAAACAAAACCAGATATTTCTGCTGTCATCCAGTCATATCCGGACAAACAGGTGTGGAATTCGTATGCAATTGACCGAGAAAATTACAGTAAAAAATGGTTTTGGAGAAAAGCAAAGTCTTTTCGTTAGGCAAGTGCATAAAATGTCATCTATACAAACAGAAATATCATGTGTGTTTGCCGCAGTTCCTCTAGCTTTCTCCCTAGAAAATACGAATGTGTAGAGCTGGTGTCTCCATGTGGAACCAATTACTGATTCCAAGCACAATTTTAAATGTTCCCTGATAAAAACATTCAAAACAATAAAGTCCATCGATAATATTCAGAAAACACAAACACAGAGGCTTTCACAATATTTTGGATTGAGTTAGCCAAAACACAACCAGATATGTCCGGTTACATGCAGTCATATCCGGTCAAACTGGTGTGGAATTCGTAAAAAATGAACCGAAAAAAACATAGTAAAAATGGTTTTGGAGAAAAACAAAGTCTTTTCATTAGGCAAGTAGATAAAATATCATCAATACAAACAGAAATATCATGTGTGTTTGCCGCAGTTCCTCTGGTTTTCTCCCTAGAAAATACGAATGTGTAGAGCTGGTGTCACCATGTGGAAACAGTGTTTCACAGCACAAAATTAAATGATTCCTTAAAAAAAGGCATTCAAAACAATAAAGCCCATCGATAATATCCAGAAAAAAAAAACAAACACAGGGGCTGTTGCAATATTTGGGATTGAGTTAGCAAAATAAACCAGATATTTCCCGTTTCATCCAGTCATATCCGGTAAAATGGTGTGGAATTCGTATGCTATGGACCGAGAAAATCACAGTACAAATGGTTTTGGAGAAAAGCAAAGTCTTTTCGTTAGGCAATTGCATAAAATATCATAGATAGAAACAGAAATATCATTTTTGTTTTCCACAGTTCCTCTAGCTTTCTCCCTAGAAAACATGAATATGTAGAGCTGGTGTCTCCATGTGGAACCAATTACTGTATCCAAGCTCAACATAAAATATTCCCCTATAAAAAACATTCAAAACAATAAAGTCCGTAGATAATGTCAGGAATACACAAACACAGAGGCTGTAGCAATATCTGGGTTTGAGTTAGCAAAAACACAACCGATATTTCCAGATTCATCCAGTCAAATCTGGACAATCTGGTATTGAATTCGTATGCAATGGACCAAGAAAACCGCATTAAAAATGGTTTCGGAGAAAAGCAAAGTCTTTTCGTTAGGCAAGTGCATAAAATGTCATCTATACAAACAGAAATATCATGTTTGTTTGCCACAGTTCCTCTAGCTTTCTCCCTAGAAAATACGAATGTGTAGAGCTGGTGTCCCCATGATGAACCAATTAGTGTTTCTACGGTACAAAATTAAATGTACCCTGATAAAAACATTCAAAACAATAAAGTCCATCGATAATATCCTGAAAACAGAATCACAGAGGCTGTAGAAATATTTTGGATTGAGTTAGCCAAAACACAACCGGATATTTCCGGTTTCATGCAGTCATATCCGGACAAACTGGTGTGGAATTCGTAAGCAATGAACCGAAAAAAAACATAGTAAAAATGGTTTTGGAGAAAAGCAAAGTCTTTTCGTTAGGCAAGTGCATCAAATGTCATCAATAGAAACAGAAATATCATGTTTGTTTGCCGCAATTCCTCTAGCTTTCTCCCTAGAAAATACGAATATGTAGAGCTGGTGTCTCCATTGGAACCAATTACTGTATCCAAGCTCAAAATAAAATGTTCCCCGATAAAAAGCATTAAAAACAATAAAGTCGATTCATAGAATCCAAAGAAAAACAAACTCAGAAGCTGTAGCAATATCTGGGATCGAGTTAGCCAAAACAAAACCGGATATTTCCGCATTCATCCAGTCATATCCGGACAAACTGGTGTGGAATTCGTATGCAATGGACCGAGAAAATCACAGTACAAATGGTTTTGGAGAAAAGCAAAGTCTTTTCATTAGCCAAGTGCATAAAATGTATTCTCTACAAACATAAATATCATGTTTGTTTGCCGCAGTTCATCTAGCTTCCTCCCTAGAAAATACGAATGTGTAGAGCTGGTGTCCCCATGATGAACCAATTAGTGTTTCTACGGTACAAAATTAAATGCTCCCTGATAAAAACATTCAAAACAATAAAGTCCATCGATAATATCCTGAAAACAGAATCACAGAGGCTGTAGAAATATTTTGGATTGAGTTAGCCAAAACACAACCGGATATTTCCGGTTTCATGCAGTCATATCCGGACAAACTGGTGTGGAATTCGTAAGCAATGAACCGAAAAAAAACATAGTAAAAATGGTTTTGGAGAAAAGCAAAGTCTTTTCGTTAGGCAAGTGCATCAAATGTCATCAATAGAAACAGAAATATCATGTTTGTTTGCCGCAATTCCTCTAGCTTTCTCCCTAGAAAATACGAATATGTAGAGCTGGTGTCTCCATTGGAACCAATTACTGTATCCAAGCTCAAAATAAAATGTTCCCCGATAAAAAGCATTAAAAACAATAAAGTCGATTCATAGAATCCAAAGAAAAACAAACTCAGAAGCTGTAGCAATATCTGGGATCGAGTTAGCCAAAACAAAACCGGATATTTCCGCATTCATCCAGTCATATCCGGATAAACTGGTGTGGAATTCGTATGCAATGGACGAGAAAATCACAGTACAAATGGTTTTGGAGAAAAGCAAAGTCTTTTCATTAGCCAAGTGCATAAAATGTCATCTATACAAACATAAATATCATGTTTGTTTGCCGCAGTTCCTCTAGCTTTCTCCCTAGAAAATACGAATGTGTAGAGCTGGTGTCCCCATGATGAACCAATTAGTGTTTCTACGGTACAAAATTAAATGCTCCCTGATAAAAACATTCAAAACAATAAAGTCCATCGATAATATCCTGAAAACAGAATCACAGAGGCTGTAGAAATATTTTGGATTGAGTTAGCCAAAACACAACCGGATATTTCCGGTTTCATGCAGTCATATCCGGACAAACTGGTGTGGAATTCGTAAGCAATGAACCGAAAAAAAACATAGTAAAAATGGTTTTGGAGAAAAGCAAAGTCTTTTCGTTAGGCAAGTGCATCAAATGTCATCAATAGAAACAGAAATATCATGTTTGTTTGCCGCAATTCCTCTAGCTTTCTCCCTAGAAAATACGAATATGTAGAGCTGGTGTCTCCATTGGAACCAATTACTGTATCCAAGCTCAAAATAAAATGTTCCCCGATAAAAAGCATTAAAAACAATAAAGTCGATTCATAGAATCCAAAGAAAAACAAACTCAGAAGCTGTAGCGATATCTGGGATCGTGTTAGCCAAAACAAAACCGGATATTTCCGCATTCATCCAGTCATATCCGGACAAACTGGTGTGGAATTCGTATGCAATGGACCGAGAAAATCACAGTACAAATGGTTTTGGAGAAAAGCAAAGTCTTTTCATTAGCCAAGTGCATAAAATGTATTCTCTACAAACATAAATATCATGTTTGTTTGCCGCAGTTCATCTAGCTTCCTCCCTAGAAAATACGAATGTGTAGAGCTGGTGTCCCCATGATGAACCAATTAGTGTTTCTACGGTACAAAATTAAATGCTCCCTGATAAAAACATTCAAAACAATAAAGTCCATCGATAATATCCTGAAAACAGAATCACAGAGGCTGTAGAAATATTTTGGATTGAGTTAGCCAAAACACAACCGGATATTTCCGGTTTCATGCAGTCATATCCGGACAAACTGGTGTGGAATTCGTAAGCAATGAACCGAAAAAAAACATAGTAAAAATGGTTTTGGAGAAAAGGAAAGTCTTTTCGTTAGGCAAGTGCATCAAATGTCATCAATAGAAACAGAAATATCATGTTTGTTTGCCGCAATTCCTCTAGCTTTCTCCCTAGAAAATACGAATATGTAGAGCTGGTGTCTCCATTGGAACCAATTACTGTATCCAAGCTCAAAATAAAATGTTCCCCGATAAAAAGCATTAAAAACAATAAAGTCGATTCATAGAATCCAAAGAAAAACAAACTCAGAAGCTGTAGCGATATCTGGGATCGTGTTAGCCAAAACAAAACCGGATATTTCCGCATTCATCCAGTCATATCCGGACAAACTGGTGTGGAATTCGTATGCAATGGACCGAGAAAATCACAGTACAAATGGTTTTGGAGAAAAGCAAAGTCTTTTAATTAGGCAAGTAGATAAAATATCCTCGATACAAACAGAAATAACATGTGTGTTTGCCGCAGTTCCTCTAGCTTTCTCCCTAGAAAATACAAATGTGTAGAGCTGGTGTCTCCATGTGGAACCAATTGAGTATCCAAGCTCAAAATAAAATGTTCCCCGATAAAAAGCATTAAAAACAATAAAGTCCATTGATAGTATCCAGAAAAAAAAAAAACTCAGAGGCTGTAGCAATATCTGGGATTGAGTTAGGCCAAACAAAAACGGATATTTCCGGTTTCATCCAGTCATATCCGGACAAACTGTTGTGGAATTCGTATGAAATGGACGGAGAAAATCACAGTACAAATGGTTTTTGAGAAAAGCAAAGTCTTTACGTTAGGAAAGTGCATAAATCTTCATCTACACAAACATAAATATCATGTGTGTTTGAAACAGTTCCTCTAGCTTTCTACCTAGAAAATACGAATGTGTAGAGCTGGTGTCTCCATGTGGAAAGAATTAGTGTTTCGCAGCACAAAATTAAATGTTCCCTGATAAAAACCATTCAAAACAATAAAGTCTGTGGATAATATCAGGAATACACATACACAGAGGCTTTCACAATATTTTGGATTCAGTTAGCCAAAACACAACCAGATATTTCTGGTTTCATGCAGTCATATCCGGACAAACTGGTGTGGAATTCGTATGCAATGGACCGAGAAAATCACAGTACAAATGGTTTTGGAGAAAAGCAAAGTATTTACGTTGGGCAAGTGCATAAAACGTCATCTAAACAAACATAAATATCATGTGTTTACCGCAGTTCCTCTAGCTTTCTCCCTAGAAAATACGAAACTGTAGAGCTGGTGTGTCCATGTGGAAACAGTGTTTCGCAGCACAAAATTAAATGTTACCCGATAAAAAGCATTCAAAACAATAAAGTCCATCGATAATATCCAGAAAACACAAACACAGAGGCTGTAGCAATATTTCGGATTGAGTTAGCCAAAACACAACCGGATATTTCTGGTTTCATCCAATCATATCCGGAAAAAGTGGCATGGAATTCGTATGCAATGGGCTGAGAAAATCAGAATGAAAATGGTTTTGGAGGAAAGCAAAGTCTTTTCATTAGGCAAGTGCATAAAATATCATCTATACAAACAGAAATATCATGTTTGTTTGCCGCAGTTCCTCTAGCTTTCTCCCTAGAAAATACGAATGTGTAGAGCTTGTGTCTCCATGTGGAACCAATTAGTGTCTCCAAGATCAAAAGAAAATGTTCCCCGATAAAAAACATTCAAAAAAATAAAGTCTGATTATAATATGCAGAAAACACAAACACAGAGGCCTTCACAATATTTCGGATTGAGTTAGCCAAAACAAAACCAGATATTTCCGGTTTCATCCAGTCATATCCGGACAAACTGGTGTGGAATTCTTATGCAATGGACCGAGAAAATCACAGTAAAAATGCTTTTGGAGAAAACAAAATCTTTTCGTTAGGCAAGTGCATAAATGTCATCGAGACAAACAGAAATATCATGTTTGTTTGCCGCAGTTCCTCCAGCTTTCTACCTAGAAAATACGAATGTGTAGAGCTGGTGTCCCCATGATGAACCAAATAGTGTTTCAACGGTACAAAATAAAATGTTCCCTGAAAAAAACATTCAAAACGATAAAGTCCGTGAATAATATCCGGAAAACACAAACACAGAGGTTGTAGCAATATGTGGGATTGAGTTAGCCAAAACAAAACCGGATATTTCCGCCTTCATCCTGTCATATCCGGACAAGCTGGTGTGGAATTCATTTGAAGTGTACCGAGAAAATCACATAAAAATGGTTTGGAGAAAAGCAAATTTTTTTCGTTAGGCAAGTGCATAAAATGTCATCTATAAAAACAGAAATATCATGTTTGTTTGCTGCAGTTCCTCTAGCTTTCTCCCTAGAAAATACGAATATGTTCAGATGGAGTCTCCATGTGGAACCAATTACTGTATCCAAGCTCAAAATTAAATGTTCCCCTATAAAAACTTTCAAAAAAATTAAAGTCCGATGGTAATATCTAGAAAACACAAACACAGAGGCTGTAGCAATCCTGGGATTGAGTTAGCCAAAACACAACCAGATATTTCTGGTTACATCCAGTCAAATGCGGGCAAAGTGGTGTGGAATACGCATACAATGGACCGAGAAAATCACAGTAAAAATGGTTTTGGAGAAAAGCAAAGTCTTTTCGTTAGGCAAGTGCATAAAATGTCATCTATAGAAACAGAAATATCATGCTTGTTGGCCGCAGTTCCTCTAGCTTTCTCCCTAGAAAATACAAATATGTTCAGCTGGTGTCTCCATGTGGAAACAATTACTGTATCCAAGCTCAAAATAAAATGTTCCCCGATAAAAAACATTCAAATAAATAAAGTCCGATGATAATATCCAGAAAACACAAGCACAGAGACTGTGGCAATATTTCGGATTGAGTTAGCCAAAAAAAAAAAAAGCAGATATTTCCGGTTTCATCCAGTCATATCCAGACAAAGTGGTGTGGAATACGTTTGCAATGGACCTAGAAAATCACAGTGAAAATGGTTTTGGAGAAAAGCAAAATCGTTTCGTTAGGCAAGTGCATAAAATGTCATTTGCACAAACAGAAATACCATGTTTCATTGCGGCAGTTCCTCTAGCTTTCTCCCTAGAAAATACGAATGTGTAGAGCTGGTGTCTCCATGCGGAACCAATTAGTGTATCTAAGTTCAAAATTAAATGTTCCCAATATAAAATGTTCAAAACAATAAAGTCCATTGATAATATCCGAAAAACACAAACACAGAGGCTGTAGCAATATCTGGGATTGAGTTAGCCAAAACAAAACCGGATATTTCCGCTTTCATCCTGTCATATCCGGACAAACTGGTGTGGAATTCATTTCAAGTGTACCGAGAAAATCACAGAAAAATGGTTTGGAGAAATGCAATGTCTTTTCATTAGGCAAGTTCATAAAATGCCATCTATACAAACAGAAATATCATGTTTGTTTACCGCAGTTCCTTTAGCAGTCTCCCTAGAAAATATGAATGTGTAGAGCTGGTGTCCACATGATGAACCAATTAGTGTTTCTACGGTACAAAATTAAATGTTCCCTGATAAAAATATTCAAAACAATGAACTCCATTGATAGTATCCAGAAAACACAAACACGCAGGCTTTCACAATATTTCAGATTGATTTAGGCAAAACACAACCGGATATTTCTGTTTTCATCCAGTATATATCCGAAAAGTCGTTTGGAATTCGGATGCAATGGACCGAGAAAATCACAGTAAAAATGGCTTTGGAGAAAAGCAAAGTCTTTTCGTTAGGCAAGTGCATAAAATGTCATGTGTACAAACAGAAATATCATGTTTGTTTGTCGCAGTTCCTCTAGGTTTTTTCTCCCTAGAAAATAGGAATGTGTAGAGCTGGTGTCTCCATGTGGAATCAATTATTGTTTCCAAGATAAAAATAAAATGTTCCCTGAAAAAAAAATTCAAAACAATAAAGTCCATCGATAATATCAGCAATACACAAACACAGAGGCTGTAGCAATATTTGCGATTGAGTTAGCCAAAAAAAAAAACCGGATATTTCCCATTTCATCCAGACAAATGTGGACAAACTGCTGTGGAATTCGGATGCAATGGACCGAGAAAATCACAGTAAAAAAGGTTTTGGAGAAAAGCAAAGTCTTTTCGTTAGGCAAGTGCATAAAATGTCATCTATACAAACAGAAATATCATGTTTGTCGCAGTTCCTCTAGCTTTCACCATAGAAAATACGAATATGTAGAGCTGGTGTTCCCATGATGATCCAATTAGTGTTTCAACCATACAAAATGAAATGTTCTCTGATAAAAACATTGAAAACAATAAGTCCATCGATAATATCCAGAAAACACAAACCCAGAGGCTTTCACAATATTTCGGATTTAGTTAGCCAAAACACAACCGGATATTTCTGGTTTCATCCAGTCATATCCGGACAAAGTGGTGTGGAATTCATATGCAATGGACCGAGAAAATCAAAGTAAAAATGGTATTGGAGAAAAGCAAAGTCTTTTCGTTAGGCAAGTTCATAAAATGTCATCTAGACAAACAGAATTATCATGTTTGTTTGCCGTAGTCCCTCTAGTTTACTCCTTAGAAAATACGAATATGCAGAGCTGGTGTCTCCATGTGGAACCAATTAGTGTTTCCAAGCACAAAATAAAATGTTGCCTGAAAAAAAACATTCAAAAAAATAAAGTCCATGGATAATATCAGGAATACACAAACTCAGAGGCTGTAGCAATATTTGGGATTGAGTTAGCGAAAACAAAACAAGATATTTCTGGTTTCATCCAGTCATATCCGGACAAACTGGTGTGGAATTCGTATGCAATGGACCGAGAAAATCAAAGTAAAAATGGTATTGGAGAAAAGCAAAGTCTTTTCGTTGGGCAAGTGCATAAAATGTCATCTAGACAAACAGAAATATCATGTTTGTTTGTCGCAGTTCCTCTAGCTTTCTCCCTAGAAAACACGAATATGTTCAGCTGGTGTCTCCATTTGGACCAATTAATGTATCCAATCTCAAAATAAAATGTTCCCCAATAAAAAACATTCAAATAAATAAAGTCCGATGATAATATCCAGAAAACACAAACACAGAGGCTGTAGCAATATTTGGGATTGAGTTAGGTAAAACAAAACCGGATATTTCTGGTTTCATCTAGTCATATCCAGAAAAGTGGTGTGGAATACGTATGCAATGGACCGAGAAAATCATAGTAAAAATGGTTTTGGAGCAAAGCAAAATCTTTTCATTAGGGAAGTGCATAAAATGTCATCTATACAAACAGAAATACCATGTATGTTTGCCGCAATTCCTCTAGCTTTCTCCCTAGAAAATACAAATGTGTAGAGCTGCTTTCCCCATGTTGAACCAGTGTTTCAACGGTCCAAAATTAAATGTTCCCTGATAAAAACATTCAAAACAATAATGTCCGTGGATAATATCAGTATTGCACAAACACAGAGGCTGTAGCCTAATGTGGGATTGAGTTAGCTAAAACAAAAACGGATATTTCCGGTTTCATCCAGTCATATCCGGACAAACTGGTGTGGAATTCATTTGAAGCGTACAGAGAAAATCACAGAAAAATGGTTTGGAGAAAAGCAAAGTCTTTTCATTAGGCAAGTGCATAAAATGTCATCTATACAAACAAAAATATCATGTTTGTTGGCCGCAGTTCCTCTAGCTGTCTCCCTAGAAAATATGAATGTGTTCAGCTGGTGTCTCCATGGGGAACCAATAACTGTATCCAAGCTCAAAATAAAATGTTCCCTGAAAAAAACATTGAAAAAAAATAAAGTCCATTGATAATATCCAGTAAACACAAACACAGCAGCTTTCACAATATTTCGGATTGAGTTAGCCAAAACACAACCGGATATTTCCGGTTTCATCCAGTCATATCCGGACAAAATTGTGTGGAATTCGTATGCATTTGACTGAGAAAATCAGAGTAAAAATGGTTTTAGAGCATACAAAGTCTTTTGTTAGGCAAGTGCATAAAAAGTCATCTATACAAACAGAAATATGATGTTTGTTTGCCGCAGTTCCTCTAGCTTTCTCCCTAGAAAATACGAATGTGTAGAGCTGGAGTCCCCACGATGAACCAATTAGAGTTTCAACGGTACAAAATTAAATGTTCCCTGATAAAAATATTCAAAACTATAAGTCCATCGATAATATCCTAAAAACACAAACACCGAGGCTTTCACAATATTTAGGATTTAGTTACCCAAGACACAACAAGATATTCCTGGTTAAATCCAGTCATCACCGGAAAAAGTCATTTGGAATTCGTATTCAATGGACCGAGATATTCACAATAAAAATGGTTTGGAGAAATGCAATGTCTTTTCCTTAGGCAATTTCATAAAATGTCATCTATACAAACTGAAATATCATGTTTGTTTGCTGCAGTTCCTCTAGCTTTCTCCCTAGAAAATACGAATGTGTAGAGCTGGTGTCTCCATGTGGAACCAATTAGTGTTTCCAAGAACAAAATTAAATGTTCCCTGATAAAAAAAATATTCAAAACAATAAAGTCCGTGGATAATATCAGGAATACACAAACACAGAGGCTGTAGCAATATCTGGGATTGAGGTAGCCAAAACACAACCGGATATTTATGGTTTCATCCAGTCATATCTGGAGAAACTGGTGTGGAATTCGTATGCAATGGGCTGAGAAAATTACAGTAAAAATGGTTTTGCAGAAAAGCAAAGTCTTTTCGTTAGGCAAGTGCATCAAATGTCATCTAGACAAACAGAAATATCATGTTTGTTTGCCGTAGTTCCTCTAGCTTTCTCCCTAGAAAATACGAATGTGTAGAGCTGGTCTCTCAAGTGGAACCAATTAGTGTTTCCAAGATCAAAATAAAATGTTCCCCGATAAAAACATTCAAAAAAATAAAATCTGATTATAATATTCAGAAAACACAAACACAGAGGCTGTAGCAATATTTCGGATTGAGTTATCCAAAACAAAATCAGATAGGTCCGGTGGCATCCAGTCATATCCAGACAAACTTGTGTGGAAATTCCTATGCAATGGACCGAAAAAATCACATTAAAAATGGTTTTGCAGAATAGCAAAATCTTTTCGTTAGGCAAGTGCATAAAATGTCATCGAGACAAACAGAAATATCATGTTTGTTTGCTGCAGTTCCTCCAGCTTTCTACATAGAAAATACGAATGTGTAGAGCTGGTGTCCCCATGATGAACCAAATAGTGTTTCAACGGTACAAAACAAAATGTTCCCTGATAAAAACATTCAAAACGATAAACTCCGTTAATAAAATCCGGAAAACACAAACACAGAGGCTGTAGCAATATCTGGGATTGAGTTACTCCAAACAAAACCGGATATTTCCGCTTTCATCCAGTCATATCCGGACAAACTGGTGTGGAATTCATTTGAAGTGTACCGAGAAAATCACATAAAAATGGTTTGGAGAAAAGCAAAGTCTTTTCATTAGGCAAGTGCATAAAATGTCATCTATACAAACAAAAATATCATGTTTGTTGGCCGCAGTTCCTCTAGCTGTCCTCCTCGAAAATATGAATATGTTCCGCTGGTGTCTCTATGGGGAACCAATAACTGTATCCAAGCTCAAAATAAAATGTTCCCTGAAAAAAACATTACAAAAAATAAAGTCCATTGAAAATATCCAGGAAACACAAACACAGCAGCTTTCACAATATTTCGGATTGAGTTAGCCAAAACACAACTGGATATTTCCGGTTTCATCCAGTCATATCCAGACTAAATTGTGTGGAATTCATATGCATTTGACTGAGAAAATCAGAGTAAAAATGGTTTTAGGAATAGCAAAGTCTTTTCGTTAGGCAAGTGCATAAAAAGTCATCTATACAAACAGAAATATGATGTTTGTTTGCCGCAGTTCCTCTAGCTTTCTCCTTAGAAAATACGAATGTGTAGAGCTGGTGTCCCCACGATGAACCAATTAGAGTTTCAATGGTACAAAATTAAATGTTCCCTGATAAAAATATTCAAAACTATAAGTCCATCGATAATATCCTAAAAACACAAACACCGAGGTTTTCACAATGCAATGTCTTTTCCTTAGGCAAGTTCATAAAATGTCATCTATACAAACTGAAATATCATGTTTGTTTGCCGCAGTTCCTCTAGCTTTCTCCCTAGAAAACACGAATATGTTCAGCTGGTGTCTCCATTTGGACCAATTAATGTATCCAATCTCATTCACACATTCAAAACAATGAATTCCGTGGATAATATCAGGAATACACAGACACAAAGGCTGTAGCAATATCTGGGATTGTGTTAGCCAAAACACAACTGGATATTTCCTGTTTCATCCAGTCATATCCAGACAAACTGGTGTGGAATTCGGATGCAATGTGTAGAGCTGGTGTCTCCATGTGGAACCAATTAGTGATTCCAAGCACAAAATTAAATGTTCCCCCATAAAAAAACATTCAAAACAAGAAAGTCCGTGGATAATATCAGGAATACACAAACACAGAGGCTGTAGCAATATTTCGGATTGAGTTAGCAAAAACACAACCGGGTATTTCTGTTTCCATCCATTCATATCCGGACAAAGTGGTGTGGAATTCAAATGCAATGGACCGAGAAAATCACATTAAAAATGGTTTTGGAGGAAAGCAATGTCTTTTCGTTAGGCAAGTGCATAAAATGTCATCGATACAAACAGAAATATCATATTTGTTTGTCGCAGGTCCTCTAGCTTTCTCCCTAAAAATTCTAATGTGTAGAGCTGGTGTCTCCATGTGGAACCAATTAGTGTTTCCAAGATCAAAATAAAATATTCCCTGATAAAAAACATTCAAAACAATAAAGTCTGTGGATAATATCAGGAATACACAAACACAGAGGCTGTAGCAATATTTTGGTTTGAGTTAGCCAAAACACAACCAGATATTTCTGCTTTCATCCAGAAATAACCGGCAAAGTGGTGTGGAATTCTTTTGCAATGGATCGAGATAATCACAGTAGAAAGGGTTTGGAAAAAAGCAAAGTCTTTACGTTAGGCAAGTGCATAAAATGTCATCTTTACAAACAGAAATATCATGTTTGTTTGCCGCAGTTCCTCTAGCTTTCTCCCTAGAATATACGAATATGTTCAGCTGGTGTCCTCATGATGAACCAATTGAAGATTCTACGGTACAAAATTCAATGTTCCCTGATAAAAAGCATTCAACACAATGAAGTCCGTGGATAATATCAGGAATACACAAACACAGAGGCATGGAAAGGGAGAAAGGATTAGAAGGCCTTTTTAGTGAGATACTAGCAGAAAATTTCCCAGGTTTGGAGAAGGACAGAGGCATCCTAGTACAGGAAGCTCATAGAACCCCTAATAAACATGATCAAAAGAGATCCTCACCACGACACGTCGTAATGAAATTCACCACAGTGAAACACAAAGAAAAGATCCTAAAATGTGCAAGAGAGAAACGCCAGATTACTCTCAGAGGATCTGCAATTAGACTTACAGCTGAATTCTCATCAGAAACCCTACAAGCCAGGAAAGAGTGGCGAGATATAGCCCAGGTACTAAGAGAGAAAAACTGCCAGCCCAGAATATTATATCCTGCAAAGCTCTCATTTGTGAATGAAGGTGAAATGAAGACCTTCCACAGCAAACAGAAATCGAAAGAATTTGTCGCCACTTGTCCAGCCCTGCAAAAGATGCTTAAAGATGTGTTACATACAGAAACACAGAAACACGTTCACCAATATGAAGGAAGGTAAAGGAAGGAAACCTCACAACAAAAGATCACAGGAATCTCAAACCAGATAGTAGAAAATATCTTTGGCAAATGGCAGGGCAAAGTTACTCCTTCTCAATAGTCACATTGAATGTTAATGGCTTGAACTGTCCAGTTAAAAGACACCGATTGGCTGATTGGGTTAAGGAACAAAACCCATCTTTTTGCTGCTTACAAGAAACTCATCTGTCCAACAATGATCCATACAGACTGAAAGTGAAAGGCTGGAAAAAGATATACCATGCCAACAGAAATGAAAAAAGAGCGGGCGTAGCCATCTTAATATCGGACAACATAAACTTTACCACAAAAACTGTCAGGAGAGACAAAGAGGGGCACTATTTAATGATTAAGGGATTCATTCAACAGGAAGATATAACAATTATCAATGTATATGCACCTAATCACAGGGCACCAGCTTATTTAAAAGACTTGTTAAGGGACTTAAAGGGAGACTTAGACCCCAATACAATAGTACTGGGGGACTTCAATACTCCACTCTCAGAGATAGACAGATCAACAGGACAGAAGATCAACAAGGAGACAGCAGATTTAAATGACACTATAGCCCAAATGGATCTAACAGATATCTACAGAACATTTCATCCTACATCTAAGGACTTTACATTCTTCTCAGCAGTATATGGAACCTTCTCTAGGATTGACCACATACTAGGCCATAAAGCAAGTCTCAGCAAATTCAAGAGAATTAGAATCATACCATGCAGCTTCTCAGACCACAAAGGAATGAAATTGGAAATTAGCAACTCGGGAATCCCCAGAGCACGTGCAAACACATGGAGATTGAACAACATGCTCCTGAATGAACAATGGGTCATAGAAGAAATTAAAAGAGAAATCAAAAATTTTCTGGAAGTAAATGAGGATAACAGCACAACATACCAAAACCTATGGGATACAACAAAAGCAGTGTTAAGAGGAAAATTTATAACAATAGGTGCCTACATCAAGAAATTGGAGAGGCACCAAATAGATGAGCTTTCAAGTCATCTCAAGGATCTAGAAAATCTGCAGCAAACCAAACCCAAACCCAGTAGAAGAAGGGAAATAATTAAAATCAAAGAAGAAATCAACAGGATTGAATCCAAAAAAACATTACAAAAAATCAGCCAAACAAGGAGCTGGTTTTTTGAAAAAATAAACAAAATTGACACCCCATTGGCCCAACTAACTAAAAAAAGAAGAGAAAAGACCAAAATCAATAGGATCAGAGATGAAAAAGGAAACATAACAACAGACACCACAGAAATAAAAAGAATCATCAGAAATTACTACAAGGACTTGTATGCTAGCAAACAGGGAAATCTATCAGAAATGGATAGATTCTTGGACACATACAACCTACCTAAATTGAGCCAGAAAGACATAGGAAACCTAAACAGACCCATAACTGACACAGAAATTGAAACAGTAACAAAGGCCCTCCCAACAAAGTAAAGCCCAGGACCAGATGGATTCACTGCTGAGTTCTACCAGACATTTAGAGAAGAACTAACTCCAATTCTTCTCAAACTATTCAGAACAATCGAAAAAGAGGGAATCCTCCCAAATTCTTTCTATGAAGCCAGCATCACCTTAATTCCTAAGCCGGAAAAAGATGCAGCATTGAAAGAGAATTACAGACCAATATCCCTGATGAATATAGATGCAAAAATACTCAATAAAATTCTGGCCAATAGAATGCAACAACACATCAGAAACATCATCCACCCAGACCAAGTGGGATTTATCCCTGGTATGCAAGGATGGTTCAACGTCCGCAAAACAATCAACGTAATACACTACATTAACAGGCTGCAGAAGAAAAACCATATGATTCTCTCAATAGATGCAGAGAAAGCATTTGATAAAATACAACGCCCTTTCATGATGAAAACTCTAAGCAAAGTGGGTATGGAAGGAACATTCCTCAATACAATCAAAGCAATATATGAAAAACCCACGGCCAACATCCTATTGAATGGGGAAAAGTTGGAAGAATTTCCGCTGAGATCTGGTACCAGACAGGGATGCCCACTCTCACCACTGTGTATCAGGAATACACAGAAACAAAGGCTGTAGCAATATCTGGGATTGAGTTAGCATAACACAACTGGATATTTCCCGTTTCATCCAGTCATATCCAGACAAACTGGTGTGGAATTCGGATGCAATGGACCGAGAAAATAAAATTAAAAATGGTTTTGGAGAAAAGCAAAGTCTTTTCGTTAGGCAAGTGCATAAAATGTCATCTATAAAAACAGAAATATCATGTTTGCGTGTCGCAGTTCCTCTAGCTTTCTCCCTAGAAAATACGAATTTGTAGAGCTGGTGTCTCCATGTGGAACCAATTAGTGATTCCAAGCACAAAATTAAATGTTCCCCCATAAAAAAAACATTCAAAACAAGAAAGTCCGTGGATAATATCAGGAATACACAAACACAGAGGCTGTAGCAATATTTCGGATTGAGTTAGCAAAAACACAACCGGGTATTTCTGTTTTCATCCAGTCATATCCGGACAAAGTGGTGTGGAATTCGTATGCAATGGACCGAGAAAATCACAGTAAAAATGGTTTTGGAGAAAAGCAAAGTCTTTTCGTTAGGCAAGTGCATAAATGTCATCTAGAAAAACAGAAATATCATGCTTGTTTGCCGCAGTTCCTCTAGCTTTCTCCCTAGAAAATACGAATGTGTAGAGCTGGTGTCTCCATGTGGAACCAATTGGTGATTCCAAGCACAAAATGAAACGTTCCCTGATAAAAAAAACATTCAAAATAATAATTCCACGGATAATATCAGGAATACACAAACACAGAAGCTGTAGCAATATCTGGGTTTGAGTTAGCCAAAACAAATCCGCATATTTCCGGGTTCATGCAGTCATATTCGGACAAACTGGTGTCGAATTCGTATGCAATGGACCGAGAAAATCACAGTAAAAATGGTTTTGGAGAAAAGCAAAGTCTTATCGTTAGGCAAGTGCATAAAATGTCATCCATACAAACAGAAATATCGTGTTTGTTTGTCGCAGTTCCTCTAGGTTTCTCCCTAGAAAATACGAATGTGTAGAGTTGGTGTTCCCATGATGAACCAATCTGTGTTTCAACGGTACAAAATTAAATGTTCCCCGACAAAAAACATTCAAAACAGTAAAGTCCGTGGATAATATCAGGTATACACAAACACAGATTCTTTAGCAATATTTGGGATTGAGTTAGCCAAAACAAAACCGGATATTTCTGGTTTCATCCAGTCATATCCGGACAAAGTGGTGTGGAATTCATATTCAATGGACCGAGAAAATCACAGTAAACATGGATTTGGAGAATAGCGAAGTCTTTTCGTTATGTAAGTTCATAAAATGTCATCTATACAAACAGAAATATAATGTTTCTTTGTCGCAGTTCCTCTAGCTTTCTCCCTAGAAAATATGAATGTGTAGAGCTGGTGTCCAGATGTGGAACCAAATAGTGTTTCCAAGCACAAAATTAAATGTTCCCTGATAAACACATTCAAAACAATGAATTCCGTGGATAATATCAGGAATACACAGACACAAAGGCTGTAGCAATATCTGGGATTGAGTTAGCCAAAACACAACTGGATATTTCCTGTTTCATCCAGTCATATCCAGACAAACTGGTGTGGAATTCGGATGCAATGGACCGAGAAAATCACAGTAAAAATGGTTTTGGAGAAAAGCAAAGTCTTTTCGTTAGGCAAGTGCATAAAATGTCATCTATACAAACAGCAATATCATGTTTGTTTGCCGCAGTTCCTCTAGCTTTCTCCCTAGAAAATACGAATGTGTAGAGCTGGTGTCTCCATGTGGAACCAATTAGTGATTCCAAGCACAAAATTAAATGTTCCCCCATAAAAAAATTCAAAACAAGAAAGCCCGTGGATAATATCAGGAATACACAAACACAGAGGCTGTAGCAATATTTCGGATTGAGTTAGCAAAAACACAACCGGGTATTTCTGTTTTCATCCAGTCATATCCGGACAAAGTGGTGTGGAATTCGTATGCAATGGACCGAGAAAATCACAGTAAAAATGGTTTTGGAGAAAAGCAAAGTCTTTTCGTTAGGCAAGTGCATAAATGTCATCTAGACAAACAGAAATATCATGCTTGTTTGCCGCAGTTCCTCTAGCTTTCTCCCTAGAAAATACGAATGTGTAGAGCTGGTGTCTCCATGTGGAACCAATTGGTGATTCCAAGCACAAAATGAAACGTTCCCTGGAAAAAAACATTCAAAACAATAATTCCGCAGATAATATCAGGAATACACAAACACAGAAGCTGTAGCAATATCTGGGTTTGAGTTAGCCAAAACAAAACCGCATATTTCCGGGTTCATGCAGTCATATTCGGACAAACTGGTGTCGAATTCGTATGCAATGGACCGAGAAAATCACAGTAAAAATGGTTTTGGAGAAAAGCAAAGTCTTATCGTTAGGCAAGTGCATAAAATGTCATCTATACAAACAGAAATATCGTGTTTGTTTGTCGCAGTTCCTCTAGCTTTCTCCCTAGAAAATACGAATGTGTAGAGTTGGTGTTCCCATGATGAACCAATCTGTGTTTCAACGGTACAAAATTAAATGTTCCCCGACAAAAAACATTCAAAACAATAAAGTCCGTGGATAATATCAGGAATGCACAAACACAGATTCTTTAGCAATATTTGGAATTGAGTTAGCCAAAACAAAACCGGATATTTCTGGTTTCATCCAGTAATATCCGGACAAAGTGGTGTGGAATTCATATTCAATGGACCGAGAAAATCACAGTAAACATGGATTTGGAGAATAGCGAAGACTTTTCGTTATGTAAGTTCATAAAATGTCATCTATACAAACAGAAATATAATGTTTCTTTGTCGCAGTTCCTCTAGCTTTCTCCCTAGAAAATATGACTGTGTAGAGCTGGTGTCCAGATGTGGAACCAATTAGTGTTTCCAAGCACAAAATTAAATGTTCCCTGATAAACACTTTCAAAACAATGAATTCCGTGGATAATATCAGGAATACACAGACACAAAGGCTGTAGCAATATCTGGGATTGAGTTAGCCAAAACACAACTGGATATTTCCTATTTCATCCAGTCATATCCAGACAAACTGGAGTGGAATTCGGATGCAATGGACCGAGAAAATCACAGTAAAAATGGTTTTGGAGAAAAGCAAAGTCTTTTCGTTAGGCAAGTGCATAAAATGTCATCTATACAAACAGCAATATCATGTTTGTTTGCCGCAGTTCCTCTAGCTTTCTCCCTAGAAAATACGAATGTGTAGAGCTGGTGTCTCCATGTGGAACCAATTAGTGATTCCAAGCACAAAATTAAATGTTCCCCCATAAAAAAAAACATTCAAAACAAGAAAGTCCGTGGATAATATCAGGAATACACAAACACAGATGCTTAGCAATATTTCGGATTGAGTTAGCAAAAACACAACCGGGTATTTCTGTTTTCATCCAGTCATATCCGGACAAAGTGGTGTGGAATTCATATGCAATGGACCGAGAAAATCACAGTAAAAATGGTTTTGGAGAAAAGCAAAGTCTTTTCGTTAGGCAAGTGCATAAATGTCATCTAGACAAACAGAAATATCATGCTTGTTTGCCGCAGTTCCTCTAGCTTTCTCCCTAGAAAATACGAATGTGTAGAGCTGGTGTCTCCATGTGGAACCAATTGGTGATTCCAAGCACAAAACGAAACGTTCCCTGATAAAAAAACATTGAAAACAATAATTCCGTGGATAATATCAGGAATACACAAACACAGAAGCTGTAGCAATATCTGGGTTTGAGTAAGCCAAAACAAAACCGCATATTTCCGGGTTCATGCAGTCATATTCGGACAAACTGGTGTCGAATTCGTATGAATGGACCGAGAAAATCACAGTAAAAATGGTTTTGGAGAAAAGCAAAGTCTTATCGTTAGGCAAGTGCATAAAATGTCATCTATACAAACAGAAATATCGTGTTTGTTTGTCGCAGTTCCTCTAGCTTTCTCCCTAGAAAATACGAATGTGTAGAGTTGGTGTTCCCATGAAAAACCAATCTGTGTTTCAACGGTACAAAATTAAATGTTCCCCGACAAAAAACATTCAAAATAATAAAGTCCGTGGATAATATCAGGAATACACAAACACAGATTCTTTAGCAATATTTGGGATTGAGTTAGCCAAAACAAAACCGGATATTTCTGGTTTCATCCAGTCATATCCGGACAAAGTGGTGTGGAATTCATATTCAATGGACCGAGAAAATCACAGTAAACATGGATTTGGAGAATAGCAAAGTCTTTTCGTTATGTAAGTTCATAAAATGTCATCTATACAAACAGAAATATAATGTTTCTTTGTCGCAGTTCCTCTAGCTTTCTCCCTAGAAAATATGAATGTGTAGAGCTGGTGTCCAGATGTGGAACCAATTAGTGTTTCCAAGCACAAAATTAAATGTTCCCTGATAAACACTTTCAAAACAATGAATTCCGTGGATAATATCAGGAATACACCGACACAAAGGCTGTAGCAATATCTGGGATTGAGAGAGCCAAAACACAACTGGATATTTCCTGTTTCATCCAGTCATATCCAGACAAACTGGAGTGGAATTCGGATGAATGGACCGAGAAAATCACAGTAAAAATGGTTTTGGAGAAAAGCAAAGTCTTTTCGTTAGGCAAGTGCATAAAATGTCATCTATACAAACAGCAATATCATGTTTGTTTGCCGCAGTTCCTCTAGCTTTCTCCCTAGAAAATACGAATGTGTAGAGCTGGTGTTTCCATGTGGAACCAATTAGTGATTCCAAGCACAAAATTAAATGTTCCCCCATAAAAAAAACATTCAAAACAAGAAAGTCCGTGGATAATATCAGGAATACACAAACACAGAGGCTGTAGCAATATTTCGGATTGAGTTAGCAAAAACACAACCGGGTATTTCTGTTTTCATCCAGTCATATCCGGACAAAGTGGTGTGGAATTCGTATGCAATGGACCGAGAAAATCACAGTAAAAATGGTTTTGGAGAAAAGCAAAGTCTTTTCGTTAGGCAAGTGCATAAATGTCATCTAGACAAACAGAAATATCATGCTTGTTTGCCGCAGTTCCTCTAGCTTTCTCCCTAGAAAATACGAATGTGTAGAGCTGGTGTCTCCATGTGGAACCAATTGGTGATTCCAAGCACAAAACGAAACGTTCCCTGATAAAAAAACATTGAAAACAATAATTCCGTGGATAATATCAGGAATACACAAACACAGAAGCTGTAGCAATATCTGGGTTTGAGTTAGCCAAAACAAAACCGCATATTTCCGGGTTCATGCAGTCATATTCGGACAAACTGGTGTCGAATTCGTATGCAATGGACCGAGAAAATCACAGTAAAAATGGTTTTGGAGAAAAGCAAAGTCTTATCGTTAGGCAAGTGCATAAAATGTCATCTATACAAACAGAAATATCGTGTTTGTTTGTCGCAGTTCCTCTAGCTTTCTCCCTAGAAAATACGAATGTGTAGAGTTGGTGTTCCCATGAAAAACCAATCTGTGTTTCAACGGTACAAAATTAAATGTTCCCCGACAAAAAACATTCAAAACAATAAAGTCCGTGGATAATATCAGGAATACACAAACACAGATTCTTTAGCAATATTTGGGATTGAGTTAGCCAAAACAAAACCGGATATTTCTGGTTTCATCCAGTCATATCCGGACAAAGTGGTGTGGAATTCATATTCAATGGACCGAGAAAATCACAGTAAACATGGATTTGGAGAATAGCAAAGTCTTTTCGTTATGTAAGTTCATAAAATGTCATCTATACAAACAGAAATATAATGTTTCTTTGTCGCAGTTCCTCTAGCTTTCTCCCTAGAAAATATGAATGTGTAGAGCTGGTGTCCAGATGTGGAACCAATTAGTGTTTCCAAGCACAAAATTAAATGTTCCCTGATAAACACTTTCAAAACAATGAATTCCGTGGATAATATCAGGAATACACCGACACAAAGGCTGTAGCAATATCTGGGATTGAGAGAGCCAAAACACAACTGGATATTTCCTATTTCATCCAGTCATATCCAGACAAACTGGAGTGGAATTCGGATGCAATGGACCGAGAAAATCACAGAAAAAATGGTTTTGGAGAAAAGCAAAGTCTTATCGTTAGGCAAGTGCATAAAATGTCATCTATACAAACAGAAATATCGTGTTTGTTTGTCGCAGTTCCTCTAGCTTTCTCCCTAGAAAATACGAATGTGTAGAGTTGGTGTTCCCATGATGAACCAATCTGTGTTTCAATGGTACAAAATTAAATGTTCCCCGACAAAAAACATTCAAAACAATAAAGTCCGTGGATAATATCAGGAATACACAAACACAGATTCTTTAGCAATATTTGGGATTGAGTTAGCCAAAACAAAACCGGATATTTCTGGTTTCATCCAGTCATATCCGGACAAAGTGGTGTGGAATTCATATTCAATGGACCGAGAAAATCACAGTAAACATGGATTTGGAGAATAGCAAAGTCTTTTCGTTATGTAAGTTCATAAAATGTCATCTATACAAACAGAAATATAATGTTTCTTTGTCTCAGTTCCTCTAGCTTTCTCCCTAGAAAATATGAATGTGTAGAGCTGGTGTCCAGATGTGGAACCAATTAGTGTTTCCAAGCACAAAATTAAATGTTCCCTGATAAACACATTCAAAACAACGAATTCCGTGGATAATATCAGGAATACACAGACACAAAGGCTGTAGCAATATCTGGGATTGAGTTAGCCAAAACACAACTGGATATTTCCCGTTTCATCCAGTCATATCCAGACAAACTGGAGTGGAATTCGGATGCAATGGACCGAGAAAATCAAATTAAAAATGGTTTTGGAGAAAAGCAAAGTCTTTTCGTTATGTAAGTTCATAAAATGTCATCTATACAAACAGCAATATCATGTTTGTTTGCCGCAGTTCCTCTAGCTTTCTACCTAGAAAATACGAATTTGTAGAGCTGGTGTCTCCATGTGGAACCAATTAGTGATTCCAAGCACAAAATTAAATGTTCCCCCATAAAAAAAAAACATTCAAAACAAGAAAGTCCGTGGATAATATCAGGAATACACAAACACAGAGGCTGTAGCAATATTTCGGATTGAGTTAGCAAAAACACAACCGGGTATTTCTGTTTTCATCCAGTCATATCCGGACAAAGTGGTGTGGAATTCATGTGCAATGGACTGAGTAAATCAGAGTAAAAATGGTTTTTAGGAAAATCAAAGTCTTTTCGTTAGGCAAGTGCATAAATGTCATCTAGACAAACAGAAATATCATGCTTGTTTGCCGGGGTTCCTCTAGCTTTCTCCCTAGAAAATACGAATGTGTAGAGCTGGTGTCTCCATGTGGAACCAATTAGTGATTCCAAGCACAAAATTAAATGTTCCCCCATAAAAAAACATTCAAAACAAGAAAGTCCGTGGATAATATCAGGAATACACAAACACAGAGGCTGTAGCAATATTTCGGATTGAGTTAGCAAAAACACAACCGGGTATTTCTGCTTTCATCCAGTCATATCCAGACAAAGTGGTGTGGAATTCATGTGCAATGGACCGAGAAAATCAGAGTAAAAATTGTTTTTAGGAAAAGCAAAGTCTTTTCGTTAAGCAAGTGCATAAAATGTCATCTATACAAACAGGAATATCATGTTTGTTTGCCGCAGTTCCTCTAGCTTTCTCCCTAGAAAAAACGAATATGTTCAGCTGGTGTTTCCATGTGGATCCAATTACTGTATCCAAGCTCATATTAAAATGTTCCCCGATAAAAAACATTTAAAAAATATAAAATCCCTTGATAATATCCAGAAAAAAAAACAGAGGGTCTGTAGCAATATCTGGGATTGAGTTAGCCAAAACACAACCGGATATTTCTGTTTTCATCCAGTCATACCCGGACAAACTGGTATGGAATTCGTATGCAATGGACCGAGAAAATCACAGTAAAAATGGTTTGGAGAAAAGCAAATCTTATCATTAGGTAGTGCATAAAATGTCATCTAGATAAACAGAAATATCATGTTTGTTTGCCACAGTTCCTCTAGCTTTCTCCCTTGAAAATACGAATGTGTAGAGTTGGTGTCCCCATGATGAACCAATTAGTGTTTCAATGGTACAAAATTCAATGTTCCCTAATAAAAAAATTCTATACAAGAAAGTGCATAGATAATATCCAGAAAACACAAACACGGAGCTTTCACAATATTTTGGATTGAGTTGGCCAAAACACAGCTTATATTTCCGGTTTCATCCAGTGATATACGGACAAACTGTTGTGGAATTCGTATGCAATGGACCAACAAAATCACAGTAAAATTGGTTTTGGAGAAAAGCAAAGTCTTTTCGTTAGGCAAGTGCAGAAAATGTCATGGATACAATCGGACATATCATGTTTTTTTGCCGCAGTTCCTCTAGATTTCTCCCCAGAAAATACGAATATGTTCAGCTGGTGTCCGCATGATGAACCAATTTAAGTTTCTACGGTACAAAATTAAATGTTCCCTGATAAAAATATTCAAAACAGTAAACTACATCGATAATATCCAGAAAACACAAACACAGTGGCTTTCACAATATTTCAGATTGAGTTAGCCAAAACAAAACCAGATATCTCTGTTTTCATCCAGTCATATCCGGAAAAAGTCACTTGGAATTCGTTTGCAATGGACCGAGAAAATCAAAGTAAAAATAGTTTTGCAGAAAAGCAAAGTCTTTTGGTTAGGCAAGTGCATAAAATGTCATCTATACAAACAGAAATATCATGCTTGTTTGCCGCAGTTCCTCTAGCTTTCTCCCTAGAAAATACGAATGTGTAGAGTTGGTGTTCCCATGATGAACCAATTAGTGTTTCAATGGTACAAAATTAAATGTTCCCTGATAAAAGTATTCAAAAAATAAAGTTCATCGATAATATCCAGAAAACACAAACACAGAGTCTTTCACAATATATCGGATTGAGTTAGCCAAAACACAACCGGATATTTCCCGTTTCATCCAGTCATATCCGGACAAAGTGGTGTGGAATTCTTATGCAATGGACCAAGAAAATCAACGAAAAAATAGTTTTGGAGAAAAGCAAAGTCTTTTCGTTAGGAAGAGCATTAAATCTCATCCATACAAACAGAAATATCATGTTTGTTTCCCGCTGTTCCTCTAGCTTTCTCCCTAGAGAATATGAATGTCTACAGCTGGTGTTCTCATGATGAACCAATTAGTGTTTCAATGGTATAAAATTAAATGTTCCCTGATAAAAACATTCAAAACAATAAAGTCCGTCAATAATATCCAGAAAACACAAACACAGTGGCTTTCACAATATTTTGATTGAGTTAGCCAAAAAAAAAACCGGATATTTCTGTTTTCATCCACTAATATCCGGACAAACTGGTGTGGAATTCAGATGTAATGGACCGAGAAAATCACAGTAAAAATGATTTTGGAGAAAAGCAAAGTCTTTTCGCTAGGCAAGTGCATAAAATGTCATCTATACCAACAGAAACATCATGTTTGTTTGTTGCAGTTCCTGTAGCTTTCTCCCTAGAATATAGGAATGTGCAGAGCCGGTGTCTCCATGTGGAACCAATGAGTGTTTCAAAGATCACAATAAAATGTTGCCTGATAAAAATATTCAAAACAATAAAGTCCGTGGATAATATCAGGAATACACAAACACAGAGGCTGTAGCAATATCTGGGGTTGAGTTAGCCAAAACAAAACCCATATTTCCGGTTTCAACCAGTCACATCCGGACAAACTGGCATGGAATTCTTATGCAATGGACTAAGAAAATCACAGTAAAAATGGTTTTGGATATCAGCAAAGGGTTTTCGTGAGGCAAGTGCATAAAATGTCATCTATACAAACAGAAATATCATTTTTGTTTCCTGAAGTTCCTCTAGCTTTCTCCCTAGAAAATACAAATGTGTAGAGCTGGTGTCTGCATGATGAACCAATTGCAGTTTCTACGGTACAAGATTAAATGTTCCCTGATAAAAATATTCAAAACAATAAAGTCCACGATAATATCCAGAAAACAAAATCACAAAGGCTTTCACAATATTTCGTATTGAGTTAGCCAAAACACAACCGGATATTTCTGGCTTCATCCAGTCATATCCGGACAAATTGGTTTGGAATTCCTATGCAATGGGCTTAGAAAATCACAATAAAAAATGGTTTTGGAGAAAAGCAAAGTCTTTTCGTTAGGCAAGTGTATAAAATGTCATCGATACAAACAGAAATATCAAGTTTGTTTGCTGCAGTTCCTCTAGCTTTCTCCCTAGAAAATACGAATGTGTAGAGCTGGTGTCTACATGTGGAACCAATTAGTGTTTCCAAGCACAAAATTAAATGTTCCCTGATAAAAACATTCAAAACAATAAAGTCCATGGATAATATCAGGAATACACAAACACAGAAGCTGTAGCAATATCTGGGATTGACGTAGCGAAAAAAAAACCTGATATTTTCGGTTTTATCCAGTCATATCCGGACAATCTGGTGTGGATTTCGGATGCAATGGACCGAGAATTCACTGCAAAAATGGTTTTGGAGCAAAGCAAAATGTTTTCGTTATGCAAGTGCATAGAATGTCATCTATACTAACAGAAATATCATGTTTGTTTGTGGCAGTTCCTCTAGCTTTCTGCTTTGAAAATACGAATGTGTAGAGCTGGTGTCTCCATGTGGAACCATTAGTGTTTCCAAGCACAAAATCCAATGCTCCCTGATAAAAAATATTCAAAACAATAAAGTCCGTGGACAATATCACGAATACACAAACACAGAGGCTGTAGCAATATCTGGGATTGAGTTAGCCAAAAGAAAACCGGATATTTCCAGTTTCATCCAGTTATATCCGGTAAAACGGTGTGGAATTTGAATGCAATGGACTGAGATATTCACAGTAAAAATGGTTTTGGAGAAAAGCAAAGTCTTTTCGTTAGGCAAGTGCATAAAATGTCATCTATACCAACAGAAACATCATGTTTGTTTGCCACATTTCCTCTAGCTTTCTCCCTAGAATATACCAATATGCTCAGCTGGTGTCTCCATGTGGACCAATTGCTGTATCCAAGCTCAAAATAAAATGTTCCCTGATAAAACCATTCAAAACAATAATGTCCGTTGATAATATCCAGAAAACACAAACACAGAGGCTGTAACAATATCTGGGATTGAGTTAGCCAAAACAAAACCGCATATTTCCGGTAGCATCCAGGCATATCCGGAGAAAATGGTGTGTAATTCATATGCAATAGACTGAGAAAATCACAGTAAAAATGGTTTTTAGAAAAGCAAAGTCTTTTCCTTAGGCAAGTGCATAAAATATCATCTAGACCAACAGAAATATCATGTTGTTTGCCGCAGTTCCTCTAGCTTTCTCCCTAGAAAATGCGAATGTGTAGAGCTGGTGTCTCCATTTGGAACCAATTAGTGATTCCAAGCAAAAAATTAAATGTACCCTGAAAAAAACTTTGAAAAAAATAAAGTCCGTGGATAATATCAGGAATACACAAACACAGAGGCTGTAGCAATATTTCGGATTGAGTTAGCCAAAACACAACCGGATATTTCTGGTTTAATCCAGTCATATCCGGAGAAAGTGGTGTGGAATTCATATGCAATGGACCGAGAAAATCACAGTAAGAATGGATTTGGAGGAAAGCAAAATGTTTTCGTTATGCAAGTGCACAAAATATCATCTATAGAAACAGAAATATCATGTTTTTTTGCCGCAGTTCCTCTAGCTTTCTCCCTAGAAAATACGAATGTGTAGAGCTGGTGTCTCCATGTGGAACCAGTTAGTGATTCCAAGCACAAAATCAAATGCTCCCTGATAAAAAACATTCAAAACAATAAAGTCCATCGATAATATCCAGAAAACACAAACACAGAGGCTTTCACAATATTTAGGATTGAGTTAGCCGAAACACAACCGGATATTTCTGATTTCATCCAGTCATACCCAGACAAACTGGTGTGGAATTCGTATGCAATGGACCAAGAAAATCACAGTAAAAATGGTTTTGGAGAAAAGCAAAGTCTTTCGTTAGGCAAGTGCATAAAATGCCATCTATAGTAACAGAAATATCATGTTTGTTTGTCGCAGTTCCTCTAGATTTCTCCCTAGAAAATACGAATGTGTAGAGTTTCTGTCTCCATTTGGAACCAATTAGTGATTCCAAGCACAAAATCAAATGCTCCCTGATAAAAAAAAAACATTCAAAACAATATAGTTCATTGATAATATCCAGAAAACACAAACTCAGGGTCTGTAGCAATATCTTTGATTGAGTTAGCCAAAACACAACCGGATATTTCTGGTTTAATCCAGTCATATCCGGACAAACTGGAGTGGAATTCGTATGCAATGGACCGAGTAAATCACAGTGAAAATGGTTGGGAGAAATGCAAAGTCTTTTCGTTAGGCAAGTGCATAAAATGTCATCTAGACAAACAGAAACATCATGTTTGTTTGCCGGAATTCCTCTAGCTTTCTCCATAGAAAATACAAATATGTAGAGCTGGTGTCTCCATGTGGAACCACCTAGTGTTTCCAAGAACAAAATTAAGCGCTCAGCTCTCTGCATCTTTGCTGAGCCGCCCACCTGGCCTGGTCAGGTGTAATCTCTCCACTCCTTCCTCCTCTCCAGTCTCTCAGGCTCTGTCTGGAGAGGTGCCCATCCGTTTTTACGGAACACCCTTCCTAATAAACCTTGCTATTTTACCTCCCACTACTCTCTGTCTCACGCCTGAATTGTTTCTTGCGTGGAGACAAGAACCCTGCAATTTCTCCGGTAACATTTTTGGCAACCACGAAGGGATTTTGAGAAGACATCGGAGGTCAGTATTCCTTCCCTCAAGCAGGACCGGATCTGTGGAAGTGACCGTTGAGTGTCCGGCACCCCACAGCTCTCCGAGAACGTGGAGTCCTCCCGGCCATGGCTTAGCTACGGCCGAAACTCCAGAGGGATTGTAAGGAACGGGAGGGCGATTAGGAAGGGCAGTGGGCTGAGAGCCTGGAGACCCCCTGAGCTCGCTTTGGCTTCCCGGCGGCCAGACCGCGACCCGAGGACCAGGTCTCTCTCTTGGAGGGACGCCTGGTCACGCTGCCTACTGCTACGCGAGCAGGGCTTAGCTTCGGTCAAGGCTAATATTGGCCCTCCAGGTAAACTCGGACAACTAGGTAGTGGGCACTCTTGAGCGATAGGAGATTTCAAACCCACTCAGCCCCCAGACATCAGGGCCTTTTCCCTTTGCTCTCCTCCAGCTGAGATTCATAGGGGAAGGTGAGGGCAGCCGCTCACATCTTGTCCACCTAGGTAAAAGCTGTTACCAGTTAACCCTTTCCAACCTGGTAGAAGGCTTCCCGTCTTTGCAGCTTATAGTAGCTTTGGTGCGTCTTGAAGTTTTTCTGAGCTATTACTGTTGCTAAGCTTTGATTGTCTGAGGACTGAATCTGGAAAGGAGCTCAAGTTAACTATCTGTTTTAATTGACTGAGTGTTTGCAGTAGTCCTGATTGATCTGGCTTTGGCTGAATTATAGGAGGTTCCCAGCACTCTTGGTGAAATGGCGCACCTACCCAACCCCACGGCCAGTCCTCCAGGCCCTGGTGTGCACAGTCTTCCCTGTAAATGGGGGACCACAGCCTTTCTCTGCACTCTATTCCAGTCCACGTGGCCTGCTGCACCCTGGCAGGCATAGCCAGATATCTAGGAAGAGCACGCCCCCCCCCTCCAGGCCTGCTTTTTTTCCCTCCCCTGGAGGAATTTCCAATTCAATATGTACTACTGCTGGCCTTACCTAAGGGAGCCAGAACCTTAATCCATTAACCCTTTCCAACCTGATGGGTTTTTCTCTTTGCAGTTAATGGAAGCCTAAGCAATGGGTCATATGCTGATGTCTAGTTCTTTTCTCTGCTGCTGTCCCTGACTTATCTGATGAGAGTGTTCGTTCACGTGCCTTGAAGGTTTCACGTTTTTCTATTGGGAAAACTGCAACGCAAAGTTATTTATGTTGTTTATCTGTTTTCCGTGTTTGAGTGATTACCCAACTGATCAGGAATGTAGTAATTGGTGGCTAAACCGCTTGACTCTGACAGCTTAAATTCTAAACCGAGTCTTCCAACTTTGGGCTTCCAGTCGGATCCCTGGAACTCTCAAAGGATGAGACTCTAAAATTTGTTAAAGTAACAGCTGCTTGAGTCAATTCAGATTATGTGAAATGTATTAAAATGTTGTAAATGGTGTCAGACCTATGCTGTATTCATGTTCTTGCTTTCCAGCTAGAGTGGCCTTACGAAAATGAGTAAATTCTGTGTATACAAGCCTTTATGTTGTTAACTAAAGTAAGCCAATACAGATTGGTTCAGAGAATTAAGTTAATGCCAAAGCCCTTCGGTTTACTTGGTAGCTCACTTGCTCGGTTTTACATGTCTTTGATATGCTTTCAACTTGTTTCTCTTAACGATGAAGATCTTTTCAAAGTTGTAAACATGTACTAGTGTCCGTGTTTGCTGTCCAGGAGGAGTTATTCTTATGTTACTTAAAAGCATCGAAATGTAATTTTGACTTTCTATTCAGATAATGGTGTGGTATTCAGTAATAACTCAGTGTCTTAAGCCATCTAGGCATCAATGCTAAGCAAAATGTGGGAAAATGTATTGTGTACTTTTCACATCTTAAATTCGATAAGAGAGACTGTTTGAGTTTGTTAGCATGTATTCTCATAGATTGTCCATACATGACAATTCAAGACTATGTAAAAGTAACTACAGGTATAACGTTTCAGAAGGTGTGAGCAAGTCATGAAAAGTTTTAAAAGGTTTACAACTTTAAATTGTTTACAGAGTTTTCTTTAAGTTGAGTGCTAATGCCAAAATTACATTAACCTAAAGTTGAAGTCTGACCTAAAGTTGAAGTCTGATCTTCTGTTACAACAATGAGGTTTCTAAAAAAAAAATGTGCACTAATGTTAGTAAATATCTGGAAATGGTCTAAGTTGTAAATCAACAGTGTCTGCTTAATCGGTTGCTCTGCCATTTCTAGAGTTAGGTCGTGTAAGCTCTTTTTGACTCTGTTAAATAGTTCTGAATTATGTGAACCCTTATGTGCAAGGTTTTTTATTTCTGGTTTATTCGACAACAAGAGATATAGAATTCATGTTCTGCCCAAGTAATCTATTGTGTGCTCTACTGTCTCTGTTAAGTTCAGATTGATGAAAAGCATTGTTAAATATTATGATTAGATCTGGTTTAAAAGTGTTAAAATCACCCTAAATGAATGGCTATCATTTCAGGATGTTAAGGAATTCTATTTTGACCAGATACTCTAAGTCCTCTTGGCACCTTTAACAGACTTTCTGAAAATCAAAGTTCTAAATTATCTGGACTTTTGACATCCCCAGTGGGCCCCTGGAGATGTCAAGAGATCTCTCTCATCTTGCAGAGATAATAATCAATCGGCTGTTTAGATTAAAAGTGGTGCCAAGATGTGAAATGATGCTAAACTTCAGCTATAAACGTGTTTCTTTCTAGCTGCTCCAGTCTCTGGCTCAGAAGCCAGATCCTTTAAAGAGGGACTGACAGAGTCTCCGTCCAGCTAACGCTGAACAACCAGGCATTGCTAGTTCAAATGTATTGCTAGTTCAAATGTGGATCAAACAGGAGGTCTAGCCAAAAGGGAGAAAGTGTTCCAGAAGAGACTTAGAGACAACAGGAGATGGTTATGCGGCAGATGCTAGAGAACTGGGTTCCAGGAGCCCAAGAAAACTCTAGTGTCCACAGGCTACACGGTGAAAGCCCGGAAGCCAAAAAAACTTAAACTTATGGGTTACACGGTAAGACTAGTTAAACCCGGAAACCCAGGCCCATAACCCACTGGCTACACTGTAAATAATCTGGAAGCCAAAGGATGGCAGAGACGAGTCTGCCACAATTTCTCCTCTAAGTCAGGCTACGCAGTAAGCACTGGTTAAACCGCCAGTTAAATCTGAAAGCCCAGGAAGTCAGTCTAGAGACCCGACTCGTTGCCTCACTTCTCCTCTTTTCTCTTCCAGAAGGGAAGTTACTACAGTTCTGCAGGACTCTCCACTGTGATGTACGGTTTGATCCCCAGACCTTATGTAAGGAATGGTTGACCTTTTCTGTAATAATGCCTGGCCAAACAGCATAGCCAGAATAAGAGGTTAAACTATGAAATAATGTGACAGCTACAGGGTGCCTCCCTTAAAAGAGATTCGCATCTCTTGCAATTCTCTTCCAGCACCCCCTGGATAGGTCTGGGCCTCACGCTCCCAGCCAGGCCTTAAACGTCTATCCAATAGTATTAAGCTTAGAGAAAGCCCTCCCTGCCTGTTCCTAAAAACAGGGCTTTCAGTAACAGCTAACTCAAATAGTCCTGCACCTTTTAACTCCCCTTTTAAACCAAATTAAGGGATAAATAGGAAGTTGTACTGATGAACTCAAAGTATGCAAGCAGGTCACCACAGTTGATCGTACCTAAAAGGTCATAGTTCTCCTCATGGGCACGGTCTTAACAAGAAAATATTAAGTGTCAGAATTTGCCCATGACCATAGTTTTTTTAGCTCAACCTGATATTAAAGAAATCAGGGTTGGGTTGAGCACCCCCTTGACTGACATCATAGAGGCTGCCTCCTTGGTCTACTTTATTAGAGACCAGGAGAACAAGCAGCAAGCTAGCAGAGGATAGGCAACAGGCCAATCTATGGCTTTCTGCACGGTGATCTGCCATCAAGGAGACCCAGCAAGGCCAGTGCACCCCAAACAGCACCTGTTGCTGATATAAGGAGCCAGGGCATTGGGCAAGCAGCTGTCGTGACAGAAACTGCCTTCTGTCAGCTCTGCCAAGAGCATGGTCACTGGACACGGAACTGTCCTGGGTGTCGAAGGACTCCTGGTTCAGAACTGCAGACCTTGTGGCCCCGAGCTAAAAAGCCTTTGGCTCTGCCCAGCCTCTGCCCAGCTTCTAGCTCCAGCCACTGCTATTGAGGGGATGGCCCAGGGTCAGTGAAACGCAAGTTGCCTATTTCTATCAGCCTCCTACTCAGCTCTCCTCCTAGTCCAGCCATGTAATGCCAGTCAACAGGGTGCCTCCCTTAAAAGAGATTCGCATCTCTTGCAATTCTCTTCCAGCACCCCCTGGATAGGTCTGGGCCTCACGCACCCAGCCAGGCCTTAGACATCTATCCAATAGTATTAAGCTTAGAGAAAGCCCTCCCTGCCTGTTCCTAAAAACAGGGCTTTCAGTAACAGCTAACTCAGGTAGTCCTGCACCAATTTGGACAGGTCCTCACTGAGGACTTAAAGGGACTATCTCTTGAGGGGGGTGCACAATAATCCATAATGTAGATGATTAAATGTAAATGATTTGTTAGTCTGTCTCCTTTCCCAGCCTGAGACTCTAGTCTTGTACATTGGCTTAACTTCCTAGCAAAACTAGCTACTAGGTATCTGGAGGAAAACAAAGCATTGCTAGTCCATTAGAGTGTTAATTATTTAACGCTTATCCTCTCCCCTGGGGAGAGAAAACCAGCCCCAGAGAGGATATGGGCCATGCAGCAAAGTCTGCAAACTTCAGGCAGTCCCAGCTTTTCTCTATCAGGTTACAGGTTCCTGATACAGGGAAATAGCACAGTTCCTAAACCAGGCTCTTGACAGGCAGGCAAAGCAGAGCCCCCTCCTTTGGGGGAAAGAGCAAACCACAGCCTTTGCTCAGCCCCTGTGCTAGGACTGCCAAGCCCAGAGAAACCCTCCCAGCTGTACATCACTGGGAGGCAGGGAGCCACCTTAGGAGGGTTAACTCAGGATCTGGGACCTGTTAATCAACCTGTGGGCTACTTTTCTAAAACCTAGACATGGTTGCACAAGGATGGCCTCACTGCCTAAAGACAATGGCAGCAGCTGCCTTGCTTACAGAAGAGGTATCTAGAATTACACTGGGGCAAGATATCGCCCTTTATACCTCACATCAAATAAATTCTCTATTAGAGCAAAAGGGCTCTCACTGGCTCACAGATAGTAGAATACTAAAATATCAGGTCCTCCTAGAAAACCCTCAGGTAAAAATAAGGCATTGCTCTACTCTAAACCCAGTTACTTTAATGCCAGTTCCGGGGGAAAGTGGTCACCTCCACTCCTGTACTGAGACTATAGATCAAGTCTACAGTCTTAATCTATGCCAGCAGAAGGGACCTAAAAGCCCCCTGACTAATGCAGATGAGGTTTGGTTCACAGACAGAAACAGTTTTGTCAGACAGGACCTGCTTCTCAGGGTATGCAACAGTTACAGCATGGCACGTTATTGAAGCGTGCTCTGCCCCCAGGAACTTTTGCTCAGCTAGCAGAACTGATTGCCTTAACCAGAGCTCTAGATCACACAAGGGATTTCTAAGGCATCTTCACTCTGCATGGAGACCTCAGTCTTCTGGTAAGGTAAGAAGAGCCAACCAGGCTCTATGGAAAACATCAAGTATAGAAATGTGTGCTTGGTAAGAAAGGTGTAGAAGGAAAGAGTGTTGTTGGTAAGAAGGGCTAAAAAGGAAAGAGCTTTTTAAATAAGGAAAGGACATGGTTTGTAAGAATGACTTTATCCTGATGGCTAGTTTACTCTAGACTGGAATGGAAATGGTGAAATGTTTAAAGTAAGTTGAAGAGGGTGTGTGGAAGTCACAAAAGGTTATAAAAGAAAGAAATATTAAACATGCTAACTGCTGCTCCGAGAGGTATCTGTGCCATGCTCCAGGAAGAATGTTGTCTCTGTGTCAATCAGACTGGACAGGTACAAACCCAAATTTGTACTTTTCCTGGACAATTCCAAACAGCTCCAGGACCAGGCCAAGCAGGGCTGGGATTTCTGGCCTGACATCTGGTCATGGAATTCCTGCCTATTTCCTCTCCTTGGCCCAATAACTTCTGTAACCTTGCTGCTTCTCTTTGGACCTTGTGTTTTTAATGCCCTTGTTCCTTTTGTCTCTAACAGACTAAAGGCTGGCAGACTCCAAATGGGCATCAGACAAGGCTTCCAGCCCATTCCATTGGACGACCTGAGCAGCCCCCTGGACCGAGCAGCACAGTCTTTCCAAGACCACTGTCACACACCATAAGACAGTTAGCAAGAGGAAATACCCAAATCTCCCTCGACGCCCACATGCCAGCTTTGAAGAAGTTACAGAAGACAGAACTCCATCCATAATCCCAAAAAGAATTTTGGGTATTACCTCTTGAGGGGGGAATGTTAGGTAGGAAGTCAGTTATGAGCTTACGTGTGTGTAACTGGCCTAAAGAGAAGACATCTATGTCCAGCATATGCATCTGCATCTCAAAGTCATCCCGATAATGTTTCTGGGGCAGCATCCTGCCCTGCCCTGCCCCCTTCTGCCTGACAATCTTCCACAATCTCCCAGGTGCAGCCCAGTATCTGCATCTCAAACACCCTGCTCCCTTCCTCAGGTCTGATAACATTTGCATCCATAAAGTCCTTTGTTTCAGACCTTCAAGAGAAGTTTTTCTATTTACATCCAAAAAGCCCTTTGTTCCAAGAGGAGCAGAGGTGGGGAAGCAAGACTCATCTCCTTAAAAACCCCCAGCCTCAACTGGACTGCACGCTCAGCTCTCTGCATCTTTGCTGAGCTGCCCACCTGGCCTGGCCAGGTGTACACTCCACTCACCCATGCAGCCCCACTCTCCCCCAAGTCCTATCTGGAGAGGTGCCCATCCATTTTTACGGATGTCCCTACCCTAATAAACCTTGCTATTTTACCTCCCACTAAAAAAAAAATTAAATGTTCCCTGATAAAAATATTCAAAACAAAAAGTCCATCGATAATATCAGGAATACACAAACACAGAGGATGTAGCAATATCTGGGATTGAGTTAGCCAAAACACAACCAGATATTTCTGGTTTCATCCACTCATATCCGGACAAACTGGTGTAGAATTCCTATACAATGGACCGAGAAAATCACAGTAAAAATGGGTTTGGAGAAAAGCAAAGTCTTTTCGTTAGACAAGTGCATAAAATGTAATCTATACAAACAGAAATATCATGTTTGTTTGCCGCAGTTCCTCTAGCTTTCTCCCTAGAAAATACGAATGTGTAGACCTGGTGTTTCCATGATGAACCAATTATTGTTTCAAGGGTTCAAAATTAAGTGTTCCCTGATAAAAGCACTCAAAACAATAAAGTCCGTCGACAATAACCAGAAAACAAAAACAAACACAGAGGCTTTCAAATATTTCCGATTGAGTTAGCCAAAACACAACCGGATATTTCTGGTTTCATCCAGTCATATCCGGACAAACTGCTATGGAATTCGTATGCAATAGACCCTGAAAATCACAGCAAAAATGGTTTTAGCGAAAAACAAAGTCTTTCGTTAGGCAAGTGCATAAAATGTCATCTAGACAAACAGAAATATCATGTTTGTTTGCCGCAGTTCCTCTACCTTTCTCCCTAGAAAATACGAATGTGTAGAGCTGGTGTCTCCATGTGGAACCAATTAGTGGTTCTACGGTAAAAAATTAAATGTTCCCTGACAAAAAACATTCAAAACAATAAAGTCTGTGGATAATATCAGGAATGCACAAACACAGAGATGTAGCAATATCTGGGATTGAGTTAGCCAAAACAAAACTGGATATTTCTGTTTTCATGCAGTCATATCCGGACAAACTGCCATGGAATTCGTATGCAATAGACCCTGAAAATCACAGTAAAAATGGTTTTAGCGAAAAACAAAGTCTTTCGTTAGGCAAGTGCATAAAATGTCATCTAGACAAACAGAAATATCATGTTTGTTTGCCGCAGTTCCTCTACCTTTCTCCCTAGAAAATACGAATGTGTAGAGCTGGTGTCTCCATGTGGAACCAATTAGTGATTCCAAGCACAAAATTAAATGTTCCCTGATAAAATGATTCAAAACAAGAAAGTCAATCGATAATAACCAGAAAAAACACAAACACAGAGTCTTTCACAATATTTCGGATTGAGTTAGCCAAAAAACAAACGGGTATTTCTGTTTTCATTCAGTCATATCTGGACAAAGTGGTGCCTAATTCGTTTGCAATGGACCGAGAAAATCACAGTCAAAATGGTTTTGGAGAAAAGCAAAGTCTTTTCTTTAGACAAGTGCATAAAATGTTATCTATACAAACAGAAATTTCATGTTTGTTTGCCGCAATTCCTCTACCTTTCTTTCTAGAAAATACGAATGTGTAGAGCTGGTGTTCCCATTATGAATCAATTAGTGTTTCTACGGTACAAAATTAAATGTTCCCTGATAAAAACATTCAAAAAAATAAAGTCCATCGATAATAACCAGAAAAAACACAAACACAGAGGCTTTCACAATATTTCGGATTGAGTTAGCCAAAACACAACCGGATATTTCTGTTTTCATTCAGTCATATCCGGACAAAGTGGTGTGGAATTTGTACGCAATGGAACGAGAAATTCACACTAAAAATAGTTTTGGAGAAAAGCAAAGTGTTTTCCTTAGGCAAGTGCATAAAATGTCATTGATACAACCAGAAATATCAAGTTTGTTTGCCGCAGTTCCTCTAGCTTTCTCCTTAGAAAATACAAATATGTAGAGCTGTTGTCTCCATGTGGAAACAATTAGTGTTTCCAAGAAAAAATTAAATGTTCCCCGATAAAAAAATAATTCAAACAATATAGTCCGTGGATAATATCAGGAATACACAAACACAGAGGCTGTGGCAATATCTGGGATTGAGTTAGCCAGAACAAAACCGGATATTTCCGGTTTCATCCAGTCATATCCGGACAAACTGGTGTGGAATTCGTATGCAATGGACCAAGAAAATCACAGTAAGAATGGTTTGGAGAAAAGCAAAGTCTTTTCGCTAGGCAAATGCATAAAATGTCATCTATACAAAAAGAAATATTATGTTTGTTTTCCGCAGTTCTTCTAGCTTTCTCCCAAGAAAATACGAATGTGTAGAGCTGGTGTCCCCATGATGAACCAATTAGTGTTTCAACTGTACAAAATTAAATGTTCCCTGATAAAAACATTCAAAACAAAAGACTTTAAGTTGCCATGTTTAAAATTATAAACTCATCAACCAACATAGGCACTTGCTTACTTCACAGTATTTTGGAAAGCACCTGCAGGATTTTACAAGTATTTAAAATCTTTTGTCATCCATAGTTATATATGATGTGCTGTTCATAAAACTAAATCATTGTTGGTTCTGTGTTTAGCTGTCCTCTTATAGGTTCCTATGGACTTTTTCCAGCCACTTTTATTGTATTCAGTACTTTGGGATGGCTCTGTAAACAGATGAAGCCAATAATGTATTAACAGTACCAACTGAGAGATAGTATGGTTAACTGAGGTTACTAAAAAGAAAAAGCAATTTAAATCAATTGGCAATCTACAAAAAGAGTTAAAGATTTTAAAAGCTATTATTAAAATTGCTATATTGGTCTATTATGCTATGTTATATGTGTGTACATATTGTATGTCCACATGGGGAAATTTTATTAAGAGTTTTATTTTAAATGGCTTATAGATAAGATTGTCCATAAATTTAAGCTGCTAAAATCAATCAAAGATACATTTTAATTTGTGTGACCTGAATCTGTGTATCATATGTTTTAAACGTGTTGGTAGAAAGAAACTAAAAACATTTTAGATGGTTGTGCTTAAGTTTACTGGTTAAACAAACTACACCATGTTAGATATTTAAGAGGTGTTTTCAAATACATGATTCTTAAAATTTATAGAAGGCATTGGACCTTCTGGTAAATGTTTTCTTAAGTTGTTATCTAATGGTTGAAATGGATTGCTAAGTATTCATGTGATATTGCTATTGTCAGCAAGCGATCTAGGACTTGCTCCCTCATTTCTCTATTCTAAGCCCAACTTGTTCTTTCATTTCTCTATTCTCCTCAAGGTAGGAAACTAATTCTATTATGAAGGAATCTGTAGGACACACAATTTAATCTTTAGACCTTATAAAAGAGATGGCTAACATTTTTCTGTAATAGCATAGCCAAAATAAGAACTTAAATAATAATCTCATAGCTAGATTCACTTGGCCATCAGCGAAGTATATAGTAAGTAGAAAAAACCTCACTTTCAGACCAAAGGGAAAGAAAGTTTTTAAGTGAGAATATAATTTTCCTCATGGGCATTGTCTACCTTAGAAAAACTACTACAGAACATGCCTGTGACTATAGACTTGTAGTTCAGGCCACCGAAGATTAGAGATGGGACTTGGGCACTCCCTTGACTTGCATCCTCTGGTCGGCTTTAACACAAACCAGGAGGAAAAGAAAGCTGGGATCAGAAGCAATGGGTGGCAGGCCTATTAATGGCTGTTCTGTACAGTGATCTGCCCTCAAGGAGACCCAACAGGCCAGTCCACTGCAGTGGCTTTCAATGTGGTAAGCCTGGACTTCAGCAGAAGTCAGCTTGTAAAGAGCCCTAGCAGCTCTGCCAAGAGTTGGATCACTGGAAATGGACCTGCCCTGGAGTCGAAGGATGCCCAGGTCAGAGCCACAGATCTTATTGGCTCTAAGCTGAAAAGCCCTTCACTCAGCCCAGCTTCCACAGTGACCACTGCAGCTGAGCGGATGGTCAAGTAGGGTCAGCAACATTGCAGGCAGAACTGTAAATTTCTTGTTAGAGATGCCCCCTGCCTTTTACCTGGCCAGCTCTCCTCCCAGGCCAGCCAAGTAATGAAAGTCAACAGAGTGCCTTCCCCTAGGAGGTTCACACCTCCCTTAGGATATACCCCATGGGAAGAGATAGATAGGTCTGGGCCTCTGAATTTACAAGGCCTAAAGCCCACCAGATTATTATCAAGCCCCTTCTATCAGGTTCTATTTGTCTCTCAATCAGAAAAATTACTTGTAACTTAGACAGCACCTTTCTTAGCTCCTCTGATAATGACTCTGTCCTTTGTTCTAGGCCCTGTCTAGTGCACTTGGGCCTCATTCCTTTGTAATCATAACCTCTACTCTACCACCAATGGCTCTACTCCCAACCTATGTGTTCTGATGGTCCTCTTCCCCACTTAATGCTGTATAATTTTTCAAACCAGGTAAATGCCACTCTTAGGATCATTGGTTACTATCCTCACTCTGTCTTTTATGACCTTGTCTAAAGATGATCAGAGTCGGCAAACTTGGAAGGCTTCCATAGCCTTGGCAACTCATGACGACAGCCTAGGATGGTTACTGGCGCCATAACCTAGAGTGTCAATTTGTTGGGTCAACAACAGGAGCCACTGTGCACTTGCTCCTCATGTGGGATCTCTGTCCTTAATGTGCTGTACATTGTGATTTAATGCTATAACTAGTACTCAAACAGTGTGTTTCACTTTGTGTTTCTATGTGGGTGCAAACTGTTGAAATCTTTATGCTAAATTGATCTTCTGTATATAAAGAGAACTGAAAATGAATCTTGATGCAAATGGTAGGGGAGAGGGAGCGGGAGAAGGGAGGGTTGCGGGTGTGAGGGAAGTTATGGGAGGGGGAAGCCACTGTAATCCATAAGGTGTACACTGGAAATTTATATTCATAAAATAAAAGTTAAAAAAAACATTCAAAACAATAAAGTCCATCGATAATATCCAGAAAATACAAACACAGAAACTTTCACAATATTTCGTATTGAGTTAGCCAAAATACAACCGGATATTTCCGGTTTCATCCAGTCATATCCAGAAAAAGTCGTTGGGAATTCAGATGCAATGCACCGAGAAAATCATTGTAAAAATGGTTTTGGAGAAAAGCAAAGTCTTTTCGTTTGGCAAGTGCAAAAAATGTCATCTATACAAACAGAAATATCATGTTTGTTTGCCGCAGTTCCTCTAGCTTTCTCCCTATAAAATACAAATATTAGAGCTGGTGTCTCCTTGTGGAACCCATTAGTGTTTCCAACCACAAAATTAATTGTTCCCTGATAAAAAAGAATTCAAAGCAATAAAGTCCATGGATAACATCAGGAATACACACACACAGAGGCTGTAGCAATATCTGGGATTCAGTTAGCCACAACAATACCAGATATTTCTGGTTTCACCAGTCATATCCGGAAAAACTGGTGTAGAATTTGTATACAATGGACCGATAAAATCACAGTAAAAATGGATTTGGAGAAATGCAAAGTCTTTTCGTTAACATCTATACAAACAGAAATATCATGTATGTTTGCTGCAGTTCCTCTAGCTTTCTCTCTAGAAAATACGAATGTGTACAGCTGGTGTCCCCATGATGAACCAATTACTGTATCCAAGCTCAAAATAAAATGTTCCCCGATAAAAAACATTCAAAACAATAAAGTCCATGGATGATATCCAGAAAAAACAAACACAGAGGCTGTAGCAATATCTGGGATTGAGTTAGCCAAAACAAAACCAGATATTTCTGCTTTCATCCAGTCATATCCGAAAAAGTCGTTTGGAATTCGTATGCAATGGACCGAGAAAATCACAGTACAAATGGTTTTGGAGAAAAGCAAAGTCTTTACGTTAGGCAAGTGCATAAAATGTCATCTATACAAACAGAAATATCATGTTTCTTTGCCGCAGTTCCTCTAGCTTTCTCCCTAGAAAATACGAATGTGTAGAGCTGGTGTCTCCTTATGGAACCAATTAGAGTTTCACAGCACAAAACTAAATGTTCCCTGATAAAATCTTTCAAAACAATAAAGTCCATGGATAATATCAGGAATACACAAACACAGAAGCTATAGAAATATCTGGGATTGAGTTTGCCAAAAACAACCGGATATTTCAGGTTTCATCCTGTCACATCCGGACAACCTGGTGTGGAATTCGTATGCAATGGACCGAGAAAATCACAGTAAAAATGCTTTTGGAGAAAAAGATAGTTTTTTAGTTAGGCAAGTGCATAAAATGTCATCGATACAAACAGAAATATCATGTTTGTTTGCCGCAGTTCTTCTAGCTTTCTCCCGAGAAAATACGAATGTGTAGAGCTGGTGTCCCTATGATGAACCAACTAGTGTTTCTACGGTACAAAATTAAATGTTCCCTGATAAAAACATTAAAAACAATAAAGTCCATCGACAGTATCCAGAAAACAAAAACACAGAGGCTTTCACAATATTTTGGATTTAGTTATCCAAAACACAACCGGATATTTCTGGCTTCATCCAGTCATATACGGACAAAGTGGTGTGGAATTCATATGCAATGGATTGAGAAAATCACAGTAAAAACGCTTTTGGAGAAAAGCAAAGTCTTTTCATTAGGCAAGTGTATAAAATATCATCGATACAAACAGAAATATCATGTTTGTTTGTCACAGTTCCTCTAGCTTTCTCCCTAGAAAATACAAATATGTAGAGCTGGTGTCTCCATATGAAACCAATTAGTGTTTCCAAGCAAAAACTTAAATGTTCCCTGATAAAATCATTCAAAATAATAAAGTCCGTGGATAATATCAGGAATACACAAACACAGAAGCTGTAGCAATATCTGGGATTGAGTTAGCCAAAACAAAACTGGATATTTCCAGATTCATCCAGTCATATCCGGACAAAGTGGTGTGGAATTCGTATGTAATGGACCTATAAAATAACAGTAAAAATGGTTTTGGAGAAAAGCAAAGTCTTTTCATTATGCAAGTGCATCAAATGTCATCTAGACAAACAGAAATATCATGCTTGTTTGGCACAGTTCTTCTAGCTTTCTCCCTAGAAAATACGAATGTGTAGAGCTGGTGTCCCCATGATGAACCAATTCGTATTTCTATGGTACCAAATTAAATGTTCCCTGATGAAAACATTCAAAACAATAAAGTCCATCGCTAATATCCAGAAAACACAAACACAGAGGCTTTCACAATATTTCGGATTGAGTTAGCCAAAACACGGACAAACTGGTGTGGAATTCGTATGCAATGGACCGAAAAATCACAGTAAAAATGGTTTCAGAGAAAAGCAAAGTCTTTTCGTTATGCAAGTACATCAAATGTCATCTAGACAAACAGAAATATGATGCTTGTTTGCCACAGTTCCTCTAGCTTTCTCCCTAGAAAATACGAATGTGTAGAGCTGGTGTCTCCATGTGCAACCAATTAGTGTTTCCAAGCACAAAATTAAATGTTCCCTGATAAAAAACATTCAAAACAATAAAGTCATTGGATAATATGAGGTATACACAAACACAGAGTCTGTAGTAATATCTAGGATTGAGTTAGCCAGGAGAAAACCGGATATTTCCGGTTTCATCCAGTCATATCCAGACAAACTCCTGTGGAACTCCTATGCAATGGACCGAGAAAATCACAGTAAAAATGGTTTTGGAGAAAATCAAAGTCTTTCGTTAGACAAGTGCATAAAATGTCATCTATACAAACAGAAATATCATGTTTGTTTGCCACAGTTCCTCAAGCTTTCTCCCTAGTAATACGAATGTGTAGAGCTGGTGTCCCCATGATGAACCAATTAGTGTTTCTACGGTACAAAATTAAATGTTCCCTGAAAAAAAACTTTCAAAACAATAAAGTCTGTGGATAATATCAGGAATACACAAACACAGAGGCTGTAGCAATATCTGGGATTGAGTTAGCCAAAACAAAACCAGATATTCTCGGATTCATCTAGTCATATCCGTACAAACTGCTGAGGAATTCGTATGAACTGGACTGAGAAAATCACAGTAAAAATGGTTTTAGAGAAAAGCAAAGTCTTTTCGTTAGGCAAGTGCATCAAATGTCATCTAGACAAACAGAAATATCATGTTTGTTTGCCGCAGTTCCTCTAGCTTTCTCCCTATAAAACACGAATGTGTAGAGCTGGTGTACCCATGATGAACCAATTAGTGTTTCTACGGTACAAAATTAAATGTCCCCTGATAAAAACATTCAAAACCATAAAGTCCATCGATAATATCCAGAAAAAACAAACACAGAGGCTTTCAAAGTATTTCGGATGGAGTTAGCCAAAACACAACCGATATTTCTGGTTTCATCCCGTCATGTACGGACAAACTGGTGTGGAATTCGTATGCAATGGACCAAGAAAATCACAGTAAAAATGGTTTTGGAGAAAAGCAAAATTATTTCGTTAGGCAAGTGCATCAAATGTCATCGATACAAACAGAAATATCATGTTAGTTTGCTGCAGTTCCTCTAGCTTTCTCCCTAGAAAATACGAATGTGTAGAGCTGGTGTTTACATGTGGAACCAATTAGTGTTTCCAAGCAAAAAATTAAATGTTCCCTGAAAAAAAACATTCAAAAAAATAAAGTCCGTGGATAATATAAGGAATACACAAACAAAGGCTGTAGCAATATTTTGGATTGAGTTACTGAAAACACAACCAGACATTTCTGGTTTCATCCAGTCATATCCGCACAAAGTCTTGTGGAATTCATGTACAACTGACAGAGAAAATCACAGTAAAAATGGTTTTGGAGAATAGCAAAGTCTTTTCATTAGGCAAGTAGATGAAATATCATCGATACAAACAGAAATATCATGTTTCTTTGCCGCAGTTCCTCTAGCTTTCTCCCTAGAAAATACGAATGTGTAGCGCTGGAGTCCCCATGTGGAAACATTTAGTGTTTCCAAGCACTAAACTAAATGTTACCAGAAAAAAAAACTTTGAAAAAAATAAAGTCCGTGGATAATATCAGGAATACAAAAACACAGAGGCTTTAGCAATATTTCAGATTGAGTTAGCCAAAACGCAACCAGATATTTCTGCTTTCATCCAATCATATCTGGACAAAGTGGTGTGGAATTCGTATACAATGGACCGAAAAAATCACTGTAAAAATGGTTTTGGAGAAAAGCAAAGTCTTTTCATTAGGCAAGTGCATAAAATGTCATTGATACAAACAGAAATATCATGTTTGTTTTTCACAGTTCCTCCAGCTTTCTCCGTAGAAAATACGAATGTGTACAGCTGATGTCTCCATGTGGAACCAATTAGAGTTTCCAAGCACAAAATTAAATGTTCCCTGATAAAAAACATTCAAAACAATAAAGTCCGTGGATAATATCAGTAATACACAAATACAGAGGCTGTAGCAATATCTGGGATTGAGTTAGCCAAAACACAACTGGATATTTCCGGTTACATCCAGTCATATGCGGACAAACTCCTGTGGAATTGCACAGAAATATCATATGTGTTTTCCGCAGTTCCTCTAGCTGTCTCCCTAGAAAATACGAATATGTTCAGCTGGTGTCTCCATGTGGAAACAATTACTGTAACCAAGTACAAAATTAAATGTTCCCTGTTAAAAAAACATTCGAAACTATAAAGTCCGTTGAAAATATCCGAAAAATACAAACACATAAGCTGTAGCAATATCTGGGATTGAGTTAGCCAAAACAAAAACAGATATTTCTGGTTTCCTCCAGGCATATCCAGACAAAGTGGTGTGGAATTTGTATGCATTAGCCTGAGAAAATCAGAGTAAAATGGTTTTGGAGAAAAGAAAAATCTTTTCGTTAGGCAAGTGCATAAAATATCATAGATAGAAAGAGAAATATCATGTTTGTTTGCCGCAGTTCCTCTAGCTTTCTCTCTAGATAATACGAATGTGTACAGCTGATGTCTCCATGTGGAACCAATAACTGTATCCAAGCTCATAATAAAATATTCCCCGATAAAAAAACATTCAAAACAATAAAGTCCGTGAATAATATCAGGAAAACACAAACACAGAGGCTGTAGCAATCTCTGTGATTGAGTTAGCCAAAACAAAACCGGATATTTCTAGTTTCATCCAGTCATATCCGCACAAAGTGGTGTGGAATTCGTATGCAATGCACCGAGAAAATCACAGTAAAATGGTTTTGGAAAAAAGCAAAGTCTTTTCGTTAGGCAAGTGCATAAAATGTCATCTAGACAAAAGAAATATCATGTTTGTTTGCCACAGTTCCTCTAGCTTTCTCCATAGAAAATAGGAATGTGTAGAGTTGGTGTATCCAAGTGGAACCAATTAGTGTTTCCAAGATGAAAATAAATTGTTCCCTGATAAAAAACATTTAAACCAATAAAGTCCGTGGATAATATCAGGAATACACAAACACAGAGGCTGTAGCCATATCTGGGATTGAGTTAAGCAAAACAAACCGGATATTACCGATTTCATCCAGTCATATCAGGACAAACTGGTGTGGAATTTGTATGCAATGGACCGAGAAAATCACAGTAAAAATGCTTTTGGAGAAAAAGAAAGTCTTTTCGTTAGACAAGTGCATAAAATGTCATCTAGACAAACAGAAATATCATGTGTGTTTGCCGCAGTTCCTCTAGCTTTCTCCCTAGAAAATACGAATGTGTAGAGCTGGTGCCCCCATGATGAACCAATTAGTGTTTCCAAACCCAAAATTAAATGTTTCCTGACAAAAACATTCAAAACAAGGAGGTCCATCGATAATATCCAGAAAACACAAACACAGAGGTTTTCACCATGTTTCGGATTGAGCTAGGCAAAACAAAACCGGATATTTCTTGTTTCATCCAGTAATATCCGGACAAAGTGGTGTGGAATTTGTATGCATTGGGATGAGAAAATCAGAGTAAAATGGTTTTGGAGAAAAGCAAAGTCTTTTCGTTAGGCAAGTGCATAAAATATCATCAATACAAACAGAAATATCATTTTTCTTTGCCACAGTTTCTGTAGCTTTCTCCCTAGAAAATACCAATATGTAGAGCTGATGTCTCCATGTGGAACCAATAACTGTATCCAAGCTCAACATAAAATATTCCCCGATAAAAAGCATTCAAAACAATAAAGTCCATTGATAATATCCAGAAAACTCAAACACAGAGGCTGTAGCAATATGTCTATTGAGTTAGCCAAAAAAAAAAAAAACAGATATTTCCGGGTTCATCCAGTCATATCCGGACAAACTTGTGTGGAGTTCATTTGAAGTGTACTGAGAAAATCACAGAAAAATGGTTTGGAGAAAAGCAAAGTCTTTTCATTAGGCAAGTGCATAAAATGTCATCTATACAAACAGAAATATCATGTTTGTTTGCCGCAGTTCCTCTAGCTTTCTCCCTAGAAAATAGAAATATGTAGAGCTGGTGTTTTCATGTGGAACCAATTACTGTATCCAAGCTCAAAATAAAATGTTCCCTGATAAAAATCTTTCGAAAAAAATAAAGCCCATTGATAATATCCAGAAAACTCAAACACAGAGGCTGTAGCAATATGTCAGATTGAGTTAGCCAAAACAAAACTGGATATTTCCGGTGTCATCCAGTCATGTCCGGACAAACTTGTGTGGAATTCGTATGCAATGGACCTAGAAAATCAGAGTAAAAATGGTTTTGGAGAATAGCAAAGTCTTTTCGTTAGGCAAGTGCATAAAATATCATCTATACAAACATAAATATCATGTTTGTTTGCCGCAGTTCCTCTAGGTTTCTCCCTAGAAAATACGAATGTGTAGAGCTGGTGTCCCCATGATGAACCAATTAGTGTTTCAATGATACAAAATGAAATGTTCCCTGATAAAAACTTTGAAAACAATAAGTCCATCGATAATATCCAGAAAATACAAACACAGAGGCTTTCACAATATTTCCTATTGAGTTAGCCAAAACACAACTGGATATTTCTGGTTTCATCCAGTCATATCCGGACAAAGTGGTGCGAAATTCATATGCAATAGTCCGATAAAATCACAGGAAAAATGGTTTTGGAGAAAAGCAAAGTCTTCGTTAGGCAAGTGCATAAAATGTCATCTAGACAAACAGAAATATCATGCTTGTTTGCCGCAGTTCCTCTAGCTTTTTCCCTATAAAGGAAGAATGTGTAGATCTAGTGTCTCCATGTGGAAAAATTAGTGTTTCCAAGCACAAAATTAAATGTTACCTGAAAAAAATCTTTGAAAAATATAAAGTCCGTGGATAATATCAGGAATACACAAACACAGAGCCTGTAGCAATATTTAGGATTGAGATAGCAAAACACATCCTGATATTTATGGTTCCATCCAGTCATATCCGGACAAAGTGGTGTGGAATTCGTATTCAATGGACCGAGAAAATCCCTGTACAAATAGTTTTGGAGAAAAGCAAACTCTTTTCATTAGGCAAGTGCATAAAATGTCATCGATACAAACAGAAATATTTTGTTTGTTTGTCGCAGATTTTCTAGCTTTGTCCGTAAAATATGAATGTGTAGAGCTGGTGTCTCCATGTGGAACCAAATAGTGTTTCCAAGCTCAAAATTAAATGTTCCCTGATAAAAAACATTCAAAACAATAAAGTCCATGGATAATATCCGGAAAACACAAACACAGAGGCTGTGGTAATATCTGGGTTTGTTTAGCCAAAACAAAACTGGAAATTTCCGGTTTCATCCAGTCATATCCAGACAAAGTGGTGTGGAATTCTGTAAGCAGCCCATAAACAAGTCATACACAAGTCAAGGTCAGTCTTGGCTTGTGGAATTCCTGGGAGGAAAAAAAATCACCTATTCCCATGCTCTAGGAGAATGATCAAACAAGAACACTCCGCTAAAATTAACTATGTTATGATTGTGTTGCAGAAAGCCTGATAACTTGCTTGCCTGTGTTGTTAACTTCTGTGTTGCCTTGAGCTGCAGCTGGTTATGTATAAAATATCACTGAGACGCTGGAATAAACGAGCCTTGATCAGACTTTTGTCTTGGCTCCATTCTCTGCACCCTTGTCCCCCTTTTCATTCCCACTCCCTCCTTCAGGTTCTGTTCGACAGGTGCGGCTGGCCCGCATCAGGTGGCGCCCGAACAGGGACCTGAAAACGAGGGACAGAAGTGAGGAACCCCGCCAGAAAGGCTGCAGCGACAACACAATAATGAGAGGAAGACGGTAAGGACCCAATACCGCTTGCCTCTGGATAGGTGTGAAAGGGGCAATTATGGGACAAGCACAAGGTCAGCAGGCTGTGATAGAGGCTATAAAGACTCGATTACAGACGCAGGGAATAGGGTTAAAAAAGGCAAGCCATAGAACAGTTCATTAATGCTTTAGGAATAGTCAGTCCTTGGTTCGCAGAAGAAGGAGTCGTGGATGAGCAACATTGGGATTTGCTCGGAAAAGATTTAAATGCGCATTTAAAGAAACAAAGCAAGCCGTGACAAAGGCTGTGAAAACTTTCTTGCAGATGTACAGAATAGGGTTAAAGAAACAAACCCATAGAGTAATTTATCAGTGCTGTTGAAAAAATTAGTCCTTGGTTTGTTGAAGAGGGTGTTGTGGATAAGAAACACTGGAAGTAAAAAATATAGATCAGTGTACACTGGACACCCCCCACCCTGCATTTGAATATTTCATTTGAAGTGAATGTTATCTGTTATAAAGTTAATATTACTAGGTGAAATGAGGAATTGTGGTGACAAAGTGTCCGGACTACCCATTCTGTTTTTGTATTATCACTAACTCTACCCTATTATTGATAGGAATGTTTGGACAGATTATGCTTGGTTTGCTTTATAAAATAATGTAAATCAAAATATGCTGCAAATAGTTAAGATTACACAAACCTGCAAAAATGCAACAATTACAGATAATAAGAGGCTAATTCCCTCAGATATGTTTCAATTTATCCTTAAAATACATTGAATATTATTGTGTTTGATTGCTGGATATATGCTTGTATGAGAAATTTTTATTGTATTCTTATGATGTGTTAATTATATCTACCTCTCAGTGCAACCCTAGGGCCAAATGTAAGGACAGGTTTTTGGGATGGAGAGGCTTGTATCTAGGTTCGGCTCTGGTAGACAAGTAACTTTGCTGCCGGATGACCTTCTCCTGCTCCTTGGGAGCCTGGCCAGTTCCCGAGGAGGGGGATAAAGGAATGTTTCTAATAAACAGGTGGGCATGCTTCATGTCTCAGCTCTCTGGCCAAGATCCGGGACCGGACGCACTGCTTGCCTAAAATCTCAGCAATGAGCCACCCTTGTCCTTGGGGGCTTTAAGAGGGAGCCGGAGCAAGCCTCTGCTGCTGCTGTTTCATCCCGGGGGAACACGCAGTCAAGCTGAACGTTAAATGTGCCCGTGATGATTACTGATGATGTTTAATTCTCAGTATGGATCCTTTTCCAGTGCTGTGTGAAGATTGCCTAGTGATGCCCACAGTACTGTAAATTCTACAAAACATAAGTACAACATGGACATGGATCAATTGGCTACTGTGACTGAGGTGTTCTGTGACAGTTCCTTTGATGAGGGATTAGCAAAATGGATTCACTTAAAAACAGGACATTCAGGACCTGCCGTTCTACATGGTATGTCATTATAAAAATAATCAAGGAGGGCTATGCCCAAGAAATAAGGGTGCTATAAATGTGGGCAGTACAAAAAATTGTCCAAAAGTCAAAAATCAAAATAAGGCTCCTCCTGGGATTTGCCCCCGGTGCTAAAGGGGAAGGCATTGGGCCAAAAATGTCACTCCAAAACTGATAAAGAAGGTAATTCATTAAAAAACAGAGTTCAGGAAACTGGAAGTGGGGCCAGCCTCAGGCCCTCCCTACAGGGATCAGTTGATTGTCTTGCTATAGTATCATTAAAGCAATGGAGCCATGTTTATTGCAATATTTTGTTAATCTATGCTCCTTTACCATCTTTCCTCTAAATAATTTTAGTGTGCCCTACAAGGCTTGCAGCGTATATTCTTGCAGATTAAACTAAAAGTAACTAAGTCTGTGCACAGCAGACAGCTGAAAAATAATTTGCTGTCACAAATTGGCAAAGTTGGCAGGATCTGCAAGTATACAAAGCAATGCCTTTCTTTAAAAAGAAAACTGAAGTTGCATATGTAACCTGTGATGTTCCTGGCTGGAAAGACCCTCTGTTGGCCTCTTTGGCAAATGAATGGGCTCTCTGCTCAGGATTGAGTGAGAATTGGAATAGCAAGTTACGGAATGCACAGCCTCCACAAGTTATTGAGGTTTGCAATCGGTACCAGTAGCAAAGGGGAATAAACTACAGGCTTTGGGGAGGTGAGGATGGATTTTGTTATCTGCATACTGATGCATGTGCAAACAATTAAAAAAGCAGTACAGGATAAATGTAAATTGGGAAAAAGAAAATGCTGCCCTTTGGAGTCAAACCGCTAGGTCATGGTAGGAAAACTATATCAAGCCCCTGTACCGCTGCCAGGGCCAACTAAGGTTATTCAGTGTAAACAATACAGAATTCCAGGTGGACATGAGAAAATATCTAAAACAGTAAAAAATTATATTAATGCTGGAGTGATGATTTCCATAACCACTAAAAGGAATAATCCAATTTGGCCTGTTAAGAAATCAGATGAAACCTGGAAAATGACTGTGGATTACAGGAAATTGAACAAAGTTACTCTCCCATTGACTGCTGCAGTCCCAGATACCATCATTTTGATGTAAAAGGTCAGAAGTATAAAAGCGTGTTCTTAATAAGGAAAGTTAAAAGGAAAATAGATTTTTAAATAAAGGAAGGACATGGTTTGTAAAAATTGTTTATCTTAATGGCTAGTTTACTCTATACTGGAATAAAAAAGGAAAGGTTTGAGTAAGTTATAGAAGATGTGAGAATGTTACAAAATGCTATGAAAAAAAGAAATTTTTGGTTATAAAACTATTAGTCTATTTTCTTTGACATGAAATCAAAATCTGATCCTCTGTTAAAGCAATGAGTTAAAGTAATCTATTATGTTCTCTTGATGTCTCTGTTAAATTCTAATTGTTTAAAAACAGCTGTGAAAAGAACAATGGTGAAATGGAGGGATCCTATCACCAATCAATGGAATGGACCTGATCCAGTACTAGAATGGGACGCGGGCTCCTAAGGGATGGGTTTTTCTATGCAGCCAATATGCCTTCACATCGTTAGCCTCTGATAATTTCTGCAATTGCTCCCTGGGCCGTGTGGCCCCGATGCTGACATCTGTATTTACAGCGGCGGACAGAGCGCGTCGGCGGCATGCTTCACCTGAAGACTGTAATGGCAACATCATCCTGATAGGAGAGGACACTGCCCTTGCCATGGCTGTACCAGTAGTAAGTGTTCCTGGACTGGCCTTTGGAAATAACCGTGGACTGTGAAGGCTTGCATGCCTAGTGACAAGAACAATTAATCTTACTGCTACTGCACTGTCCAATATAGCTGAAGAATTGGATCAAGTTCGTTCAGGAGTGCTTTTAAACCCCGCAGCTATCGATTACTTGCTGTTAAAAGATCATATAAGTTGTAAATCTGTACCTGGGGGATGTTGTTTTAACATTACTAACAATGTGCCATATATAGAGTCTGTCATTGATAAACTTAAGACTGAAATGCAACATATGTTTATTACTAACCCCCTAACATTTGGAGGGTTTCAATGGATTCATTGGTTATTAATGCTGACTGGACCAATACTGCTTTTCCTACTTTGTATGGGATGTTTTCTGTGTGTTCTGCATTTTATGCTGACTTCACTACAGTCTGTATGGACTGACATTCATTACTTAAAACTTCATACCAAACCTCCTTTGTAATCAAAAATAATTGATATTTGGCTGTATGTTTCATCTCTCACCTAATATCAAGCTGGAATGGTACTCAGAGACGGGTAAGACGCTCAGCATCCTGTACCAACCTAAGACAGGGCTCTAGGCCAAGCTGCCAGAGTTACCGATGATGGGTAAGGACAGAGATGACTGAGGGCAACCTAAGACAGAGGCCATTCTCAATTAAATAAAAAAGGGGGAGATGTAGGCAGCCCATAAACAAGTCATACACAAGTCAAGGTCAGTCTTGGCTTGTGGAATTCCTGGGAGGAAAAAAAATCACCTATTCCCATGCTCTAGGAGAATGATCAAACAAGAACACTCCGCTAAAATTAACTATGTTATGATTGTGTTGCAGAAAGCCTGATAACTTGCTTGCCTGTGTTGTTAACTTCTGTGTTGCCTTGAGCTGCAGCTGGTTATGTATAAAATATCACTGAGACGCTGGAATAAACGAGCCTTGATCAGACTTTTGTCTTGGCTCCATTTTCTGCACCCTTGTCCCTCTTTTCATTCCCACTCCCTCCTTCAGGTTCCGTTCGACAGGTGAGGCTGGCCCGCATCAGAATTCATATGCAATGGACCGAGAAAATCACAGTGAAAATGATTTTGGAGAGAAGCAAAGTCTTTTCGTTAGGCAAGTGCATAAAATGTCATCTATACAAACGGAAATATCATATATGTTTGCCGCAGTTCCTCTAGCTTTCTCCCTAGAAAATACGAATGCGTAGAGCTGGTGTTCCCATGATGAACCAATTAGTGTTTCTACTGTAGAAAAATAAATGTTCCCTGATAAAAACATTCCAAACAATAAATTCCATGGATGATATCTGGAAAACTTAAACACAAATTGTTTCACAATATTTCGGATTGAGTTAGTTAAAACACAACCGGATATTTCTGGTTTCATCCAGTCATATCCGGACAAAGTAGTGTGGAAATCATACGCAATGGACCGAGAAAATCACAGTAAAAATGCTTTTGGAGAAAAGCATATTCTTTTCATTAGGCAAGTAGATAAAATATCATCGATACAAACAGAAACACCATGTTTGTTTGTCACAGTTCCTCTAGCTTTCTCCCTAGAAAATACGAATGTGTAGCGCTGGTGTCTCCATGTGGAACCAATTAGTGTTTCCAAGCACAAAATTAAATGTTCCCTGAAAAAAAAATTGAAAAATATAAATTCCTTGGATAATATCAGGAATACACAAACACAGAGGCTGTAACAATATTTCGGATTGAGTTAGCCAAAATACAACCAGATATTTCTGGTTTCATCCAGTCATATACGGACAAACTGTTGTGGAATTCCTATGCAATGGACCGAGAAAATCACTGTAAAAATGGTTTTGGAGAAAAGCAAAGTCTTTTCGTTAGGCAAGTGCATAAAATGTCGTCTACATAATCATAAATATCATGTTTGTTTGCCGCAGTTCCTCTAGCTTTCTCCCTAGAAAATACAAATGTGTAGAGCGGGTGTCTCCATGTGGAACCTATTACTGTATCCAAGCTCAAAATAAAATGTTCCCTGATAAAAATATTCAAAAAAATACAGTCCATTGATAATATCCAGAAAACACAAACACAGTGGCTGTAGCAATATTTCGGATTGAGTTAATCAAAACACAACCGGATATTTCTGTTTTCATTCAGTCATATCCGGACAAAGTGGTTTGGAATTCGGATGCAATGGACGGAGAAAATCACTGTAAAAATGGTTTTGGAGCAAAGCAAAGTCTTTTCGTTAGGGAAGGTATAAAATGTCATCTATTCAAACAGAAACATCATGTAGGTTTGCCGCAGTTCCTCTAGCTTTCTCCCTAGAAAATACAAATATTTAGAGCTGGTGTCTTCATGTGGAACCAATTAGTGTTTCATAGTACGAAATAAAATGTTCCCTGATAAAAAAAAAACATTGAAAACAATAAAGTCCGTGGATAATATCTGGAATACAAAAACATAGAAGCTGTAGCAATATTTCGTATTGAGTTAGCCTAAACAAAACCAGATAATTCCGGTTTCATCCAGTCATATCCGGACAAACTGGTGTGGAATTCATATGCAATGGACCGAGAAAATCAAAGTAAAAATGGTTTTGGAGAAAAGGAAAATCTTTTCGTTAGGCAAGTGCATAAAATATCATCTATACAAACAGAAATATCATGTTTGTTTGCCGCAGTTCCTCTAGCTTTCTCCCTAGAGAATACGAAAGTGTAGAACTGGTGTCCCCATGATGAACCAATTAGTGTTTCTTCGGTACACAATTAAATGTTCCCTGATAAAAACATTAAAAACAATAAAGTCCGTGGATAATATCAGGAATACACAAACACAGAGGCTGTAGCAATATCTGGGATTGAGTTAGCCAAAACAAAACCGGATATTTCCGTTTTCATCCAGTCATATCCGGACAACCTTGTGTCGAATTCGTATGCAATGGACCGAGAAAATCACAGTAAAAATGGTTTTTGAGAAAAGGAAAATCTTTTTGTTAGGCAAGTGCATAAAATATCATCTATACAAACAGAAATATCATGTTTGTTTGCCGCAGTTCCTCCTCATTCTCCCTAGAAAATACGAGTGTGTAGAGCTGTTTTTCCCATGATGAGCCAATTAGTGTTTCTACGGTACAAAATTAAATGTTCTCTGATTAAATCATTCAAAACAATAAATTCCATCGATCATGTCCGGAAAACACAAACACAAAGGGTTTCAAATATTTCAGATTGAGTTAGAGAAAGCACAACCGGTTATTTCTGGTTTCATCCAGTCATATTCGGACAAACTCCTGTGGAATTCCTATGCAATGCACTGAGAAAATCACAGTAAAAATGTTTTTGGAGAATTGAAAAGGCAAGATGGCGGAATAGGCAGGGAGCACACTATTAGTCTAGGTGAGAGACAGTTTAATATAAGTGGAGATACTGCAGCGTCAAGGAAGAGTAGGGGATGAAACAGCAGAGGAAACTCTTCCAGAACTAGTGATTCACAGTGGACCTGCGTGGAAAGCGTGGGAGCCCAAGTTCGGGACATCGGTGGCAGACTCAACACACCAGCGCTGGAACGTGAAGTGAGCCGAACCTCAATAGCCCGAGACACCAGCGTGCAAGTGGAAAGAGGAGGCTAGAGTTAATGAGGCTTGCAATTCCGTGAAGAAAAATTCACCAGGCTAACTAGAAGAGATAGAGGAAAAAAATAAAAAAGTGACCGATACGGACACAAGTTTCTCTCTCTCCGCTCACCTCTCAAAGGCGAGCAAGACAGAGCAGGCGCCATTTTGGACATACGTCATAAGCAGGGTGACCTCAGGTCTGCACTAGCCCTGAGCCTAGCAGAAAAACCTGACTCTGGGGGGAGGGGTGAAATAACAGGAGATTAGCATCTAACTTGGCAACCCAGTGGGAGACTGCAGGAGAATTGGAGCCCACGCTGAGGGCAGCACAGATTCCCTGTGTGGTCCTTGGGAAAGAGCTTCCAATCTCTGGCTCCTGTGGGTATATCATTTGCCTGCTAACTACCTCCAATTGCATTCAGCTGTGCGGAATTACTTCCCTTTTGAATCAAAAAAAGAAAGAGAGATTTACCACGCCTAACCTGGGAGTGTCATCTTTGACACACCCTCAACCCTGAGGAACCAAACACAGCTCCCAGTCCACACTCATCTCAAGCATCTAGGGCTCCACCGAAAGCAGACAGTACACTTAATATAGAGCCATAGTGTAACAAGAAAAAAACACCACAGTGAAGAAATCAAATATCTCCAACATGCCAAACAACAAACGCAAAAACCGAGGTAACAAGAACAAGGAAGACACTATGACGCCCCCAAATGAAAAAGACACCCCAATTCAAGATTATGAAGATGATGAGATAGAAGAAATGCAAGAAGCGGATCTCAAAAAATTGATAAGAACATTATGAAGTTCTCAAAAACAAATTCTTGAACTACAGAAATCCTTAATGGACAAGATAGAAAATCTCTCTCTTGAAAGTGAAATATTAAGGAGGAATCAAAATGAAATGAAACAACTAGTGGAACAAGAAATGGTGATAGTGACGAGAAATCATAATGAAATGAAGAATTCAATAGATCAAATGACAAACACATTAGAGAGCCTTAAAAACAGAATGGGCGAAGCAGAAGAGAGAATATCAGACTTAGAAGACAGAGAACAGGAAAGGAAACAGGCAAACCAAAGAAAAGAAGAAGAAATTAGAAATCTAAAAAATATTGTCGGGAATCCACAGGATACTATTAAAAAACCCAACATTCGGGTTCTAGGAGTTCCTGAAGGCATGGAGAGGGAGAAAGGATTAGAAGGCATTTTCAGTGAGATACTAGCAGAAAATTTCCCAGGTTTGGAGAAGGATAGAGGCATCTTAGTACAGGAAGCTTATAGAACCCCTAATAAACATGACCAAAAGAGATCCTCACCACGACATGTTGTAATCAAACTCACCACAGTGAAACATAAAGAAAAGATCCGAAAATGTGCAAGAGAGAAACGTCAGATTACTCTTAGAGGATCTCCAATCAGACTCACAGCAGACTTCTCATCAGAAACCCTACAAGTTAGAAGGGAATGGCGAGACATAGCCCATGTACTAAGAGAGAAAAACTGCCAGCCCAGAATACTATATCCTGCAAAGCTCTCACTTGTGAATGAAGGTGAAATTACCATCAACAGTAGACTGGAGAAAGAAATTATGGGACATGTACTCCATAGAATACTATATAGCAGTAAGAAACAACGAAACCCAGTCATTTGCAACAAGATGGACCAATCTGGAAAACATCATGCTGAGTGAATTAAGCCAGTCCCAAAGAGAAAAATATCATTTGTTTTCCCTGATCGGTGACAACTGAGTGCCAAAGGGGAAACCTGTTAAGTGAAATGGACACTATACACAACAATGAACTGATCAGCTCCTGTCCTGACTTTAGATGTACAATGTAATACTTTATCCTTTTTAGTATTTGTTGTTGTTGTTGTTGTTGTTCTAGTACTATTGGTTGAACTCAGTAATTAACACACAATTATTCTTAGGTGTTTAAATTTTAACTGAAAAGTGATCCCTGTTAAATCTAAGAGTGGAAAAAAAGAGGGAGGAGATGAACAATTTGGAACATGCTCAATCGGACTGGCCGCAAATGGTGGAGTTAGAAATGTGCCAGGGGATTCCAACACAATCCCATCAAGATGGCATGTACCAATGCCATCGCACTAGCCCAAGTGATCAATTTCAGCTCACAATTGATAGCTCTGATAGGTCTAAGAGTCAAAGAGATCACACAAACAAGACAAGTATCTGCTAATACTAACTGATAGAATCAAAAAGGGAGAGAAAGATCCAACATGGGAAGTGGGATACACAGCAGACTCATAGAATGGCAGATGTCCTAAACAACACTCTGGCCTCAGAATCAGCCCTCAAGGCATTCGGATCTGGCGGAAGAGCCCATGAGAGTATAGCAGGTATGGAAAGCCAAGATATCATGGAAAAAAAAAAGACCTAAATGAATGATCTCTGTGAGTGAGATCCCAGTGGAAAGAACGGGGCCATCAAAGAAGGAGGTACCCTTCTCCGAAGGGAGGAGAGATCTTCCACTTTGACTATGACCCTATGGGAATAAGATCAAAGTCAGCGAACTCTAAAGGCTTCCATAGCCCTGGCAACTCATGACTAGAGCCTAGGGAGATTACTGACGCCATGAACAGGAGTGTCAAATTGTTAAATCAGCAACAGGAGTCACTGTGTACTTACACCCCATGTGGGATCTGTCCCTAATGTGTCGTCTAAAGCCAAGTGATGCTACAACTAGTACTGAAACAGTATTTTCATACTTTGCGTTTCTGTGTGGGCACAAACTGATGAGGTCTTTACTAATTATATACTGAAGTGATCTTCTGTATATAAAGAGAATTGGAAATGAAAAAAAAAAACAACCTGGTGTTAAAATGGAAATGGCATAGAAAATTAATTAATCTGAAAAAAAATTATGTAGGTTGTCTGTCTTTAATGTGCTGTACATTGCTATTTAATGCTATAATTAGTAATCCAATGGTAGTTTTTTCACTTTATGTTGCTATATGGGCAATATGTTGAAATCTTTACCTAATATATACTAAACTGATCTTCTGTATACAAAGAGAATTGAAAATGAATCTTTACATGAATGGAAGGGGAAAGGGAGTGGGAAAAGGGAGGGTTGCGGGCGGGAGGGAAGTTATGGGAGGGGGGAAGCCATTGTAACCAATAAGCTGTGTTTTGGAACTTTATATTCATTAAATAAAAGTTTAATTAAAAAATTTAAAAAAGATAATTTAAAATTTAGGACTGGGTAGTCTAATCTGTCCATCTTTCCATTCTGGTTTCCAGATTTGTGTCTTACTGAGAAAAAAAAAGAAATTAAGACTTTTCAGAGCAAACAGAAACTGAAAGAATTTGTTGCCACTCATCCTGCCCTGCCAAAGATGCTTAAAAATGTGTTACACACAGAAACACAGAAACATGGTCACCAATATGAAAGAAGGTAAAGGAAGGAAACCTCACAGCAAAAGATCACAGGAAGCTCAATTTCTCTTTGACATAGAATTAAACTCTGATGCTCTGTTAAATCAATGTGTTAAAGTAATCTATTATGTTCTCTTGATGTCTGTTAAATTCTAATTGTTCAAAAACAGCTGAATTTTTATTAAGTGCTATGGGTTATTTAAATATGTGCTTATTTTCAAAGATTTGAATAATCACCTTGTAACAATGATCACATTTGGTCTATGTTATGTCATGATTTTAAGGAATCTTATTTCAACCAGATATTTTGGATATTGAGCCTTCTTGGCATTCTTGACAGGCATTCAAAAAATCAAAGTTTCAAACAATCTGGTCTCTAAAATTTCCAGTAAATCCTGGACTTTGGTTTTTCCAGTTTGGGCCCAACTGAAAAAATCGAAGGACCTATGTCTCTCATCTTATAGAGACACCAACTAATCAGGCTATTTGGATTATATTAGAAGGACTGTCAAGATGTGATGTGGTACCAGACTTTAAGTTTCTATAATGGAAAATGCTATTAATACAAATGTTTGAGAATTAAAAAGTCTAATGATCTTGTGTTACTAGACATGATAGTTATCTTAATGAGAAAGCCCCAGAGGCCTAAAGTGTTAAATACTTGTAAAATTCTACAGGTGCTTTCAAAAATACTGTGAAGGAAGCAAGTGCCTCTTGTTGGTTGATGAGTTTATAATTTTAAACATGGCGACTTAAAGTCTTTTGTCATCCATAGTTATATATGATGTGCTGCTCATAAAACTAAAGCATTGTTGGTTCTATGTTTAGCTGTCCTCCTATACGTTCCTATGGACTTTTTCCAGCCACTTTTATTGCATTCAGTACTTTGGGATGGCTCTGTAAACAGATGAAGCCAATAATGTACTAACAGTACCAACTGAGAGAAAGTATGGTTAACTGAGGTTACTAAAAACAAAAAGCAATTCAAATCAATTGGCAATCTACAAAAAGAGTTAAAGATTTTAAAAGCTATTATTAAAATTGCTATATTGGTCTATTATGCTATGTTATATGTGTGTACATATTGTATGTCCACATGGGGAAATTTTATTAAGAGTTTTATTTTAAATGGCTTATACATAAGATTGTCCATAAATTTAAGCTGCTAAAATGAATCAAAGATACATTTTAATTTGTGTGACCTGAATCTCTGTATCATATGTTTTATACGTGTTGGTAGAAAGAAACTAAAAACATTTTAGATGGTTGTGCTTAAGTTTACTGGCTAAACAAACTACACCATGTTAGATATTTAAGAGGTGTTTTCAAATACATGATTCTTAAAATTTATAGAAGGCATTGGACCTTCTGGTAAATGTTTTCTCAAGTTGTTATCTAATGGCTGAAACGGTTTGCTAAGTATTCATGTAATATTGCTATTGTCAGCAAGCGATCTAGGACTTGCTCCCTCATTTCTCTATTCTAAGCCCAACTTGTTCTTTCCTTTCTCTATTCTCTTCAAGGTAGGAAACTAATTCTATTATGAAGGAATCTGTAGGACGCACAATTTAATCTTTAGACCTTATAAAAGAGATGGCTAACATTTTTCTGTAATAGCATAGCCAAAATAAGAGCTTAAATAATAATCTCATAGCTAGATTCACTTGGCCATCAGCGAAGTATACAGTAAGTAGAAAAAACCTCCCTTTCAGACCAAAGGGAAAGAAAGTTTTTAAGTGAGAATATAATTTTCCTCATGGGCATTGTCTACCTTAGAAAAACTACTACAGAACATGCCTGTGACTATAGACTTGTAGTTCAGGCCACCGAAGTTTAGAGATGGGACTTGGGCACTCCCTTGACTTGCATTCTCTGGTCGGCTTTAACACAAACCAGGAGGAAAAGAAAGCTAGGCATCAGAAGCAATGGGTGGCAGGCCTATTAATGGCTGATCTGTACAGTGATCTGCCCTCAAGGAGACCCAACAGGCCAGTCCACTGCAGTGGCTTTCAAAGTGGTAAGCCTGGGCTTCAGCAGAAGTCAGCTTGTGAAGAGCCCTGGCAGCTCTGCCAAGAGTTGGATCACTGGAAATGGACCTGCCCTGGAGTCGAAGGATGCCCGGGTCAGAGCCACAGATATTATTGGCTCTAAGCTGAAAAGCCCTTCACTCAGCCCAACTTCCAAAGTGACCACTGCAGCTGAGGGGATGGTCAAGTAGGGTCAGCAACATTGCAGGCAGAACTGTAAATTTCTTGTTAGAGATGCCCCCTGCCTTTACCTGGCCAGCTCTCCTCCCAGCCCAGCCAAGTAATGAAAGTCAACAGAGTGCCTTCCCCTAGGAGGCTCACACCTCCCTTAGGATGTACCCCATGTGAAGAGATAGATAGGTCTGGGCCTCTTAACTTACAAGGACTAAAGCCCACCAGATTATTATCAAGCCCCTTCTAGCAGGTTCTATTTGCCTCTCAATCAGAAAATTTACTTGTAGCTTAGACAGCACCTTTCTTAGCTCCTCTAATAATGACTCTGTCCTTTGTTCTAGGCCCTGTCTAGTGCACTTGGGCCTCATTCCTTTGTAATCATAACCTCTACTCTACCACCAATGGCTCTACTCCCAACCTGTGTGTACTGATGGTCCTCTTCCCCACTTAATGCTGTATAATTGTTCAAACCTGGTTAATGCCACTCTTAGGATCATTGGTTACTATCCTCACTCTGTCTTTTATGACCTTGTCTAAATATGATCAGAGTCGGCGAACTTGGAAGGCTTCCATAGCCTTGGCAACTCATGACGACAGCCTAGGATGGTTACTGGCACCATAAACTAGAGTGTCAATTTGTTAGGTCAACAACAGGAACCACTGTGCACATGCTCCTCATGTGGGATCTCTGTATTTAATGTGCTGTACATTGTGATTTAATGCTATGACTAGTACTCAAACAGTATGTTTCTTCCATGAGGACTAAAAAAAAAAAACAAAACAAAGATCAAAATAAATTGTTCCCTGATAAAAAACATTGAAAACAATGAAGTTCGTGGATAATATCATGAATACACAAACACAGACGCTGTAGCAATATCTGGGATTGAGTTATCCAAAACAAAACCGAATATTTCCGGTATCATCCAGTCATATCCGGACACTCTGGTGTGGAATCCGAATGAAGTGTACCGAGAAAATCAGAGAAAAATGCTTTTGGAGAAAAGCAAAGTATTTCGTTAGGCAAGTGGATAAATTTTCATCTATACAAACAGAAATATCATGTTGTTTGTCACAGTTCATTTAGCTTTCTCCCTAGAAAATACGAATGTGTAGAGCTGGTGTGTCCATGTAGAACCAATTAGTGTTTTTACGGTACAAAATTAAATGTTCCCTGATAAAATCATTCAAAACAATAAAGTCCGTGGATAATATCTGGAAAACACAGAGATGCTGTAGCAATATCTTGAATTGAGATAGGCGAAACAAAACCGGATATTTCCTGTTTCATCCTGTCATATCCGGACAAACTGGTGTCGAATTCATTTGAAGTGTACCGAGAAAAACACAAAAAAATGGGTTGGAGAAAAGCAAAGTCTTTTTGTTAGGCAAGTACATAAAATGTCATCTATACAAACAGAAATATCATGTTTGTTTGCCGCCGTTCCTCTGGCTTTCTCCGTAGAAAATATGAATGTGTAGAGCTGGTGTCCCCTTGATGAACCAGTTAGTGTTTCTACGGTACAAAATTAAATGTTCCCTGATAAAAATATTCAAAACAATAAAGTCCATCGATAATATCCAGAAAACAAAAACACAGAGGCTTTCACAATATTTCGGTTTAAGTTAGCCAAAACTGAACCGGATATTTCTGGATTCATCCAGTCATATCCGGACAAAATGGTTTGGAATTCGTATGCAATGGACCGAGAAAATCAGAGTAAAAATGGTTTTGGAGGAAAGCAAAGTCTTTTCGTGGGGCAAGTGCATAAAATGTCATCTATACAAACAGAAATATCATGTTTGTTTGCCGCAGTTCCTCTAGCTTTCTCCCTAGAAAATATGAATATGTAGAGCTGGTGTCTCCATGTGGAACCAATTACTGTATCCAAGCTCAAAGTAAAATGTTCCACAATAAAAAACATTCAACACAATAAAGTCCGGGGATAATATCCGGAAAACACAAACACAGTGGCTATAGCAATATCTGGAATTGAGTTAGCCAAAACAAAACCGGATATTTCCCGTTTCATCCACTCAATCTGTACAAACTGGTGTGGAATTCAATGAACTGTACTGAGAAAATCAAAGTAAAAATGGTTTTGGAGATAAGCAAAGTCTTTCCGTTAGGCAAGTGCATAAAATGTCATCTATAGAAATAGAAATATCAAGTTTGTTTGCCGGAGTTCCTCTGGCTTTCTCCATAGAAAATACGAATGTATAGAGCTGGTGTCCCCAAGATGAACCAATTAGTGTGTCTACGGTACAAAATTAAATATTCCCTTATAAAAAAATTCAAACCTATATAATCCATGGATAATATCCAGAAAATACAAACACAGAGGCTTTCATAATATTTCGGATTGAGTTAGCCAAAACAGAACCGGATATTTCCGGTTTCATCCAGTCATATCCGGAAAGGGGTGTGGAATTCGTATGCAATGGACCAAGAACATCACAGTAAAAATGGTTTTGGAGAAAAGCAAAGTCTTTTCGTTAGGCAAGTGCATAAAATGTCATCTAGACAAACAGAAATATCATGTTTGTTTGTCGCAGTTCCTCTAGATTTCTCACTAGAAAATACGAATATGTTCAGCTGGTGTCTCCATGTGGAACCAATTACTGTATCCAAGCTCAAAATAAAATGTTCCCCGATGAAAAACATTCCAAAAAAAAAAAATAAAGTCTGCTGATAATATCCAGAAAACGCAAACACAGAGGCTTTCACAATATTTCGGTTTGAGTTAGCCAAAACACAACCGATTATTTCTGGTTTCATCGAGTCATATCCGGAAAAAGTGGTGTGGAATTCGTATGCAATGGACTGAGAAAATGACAGTAAAAATGGTTTTGGAGAAAAGCACAGTCTTTTTGTTAGGCAAGTGTGTAAAATGTCATCGATACAAACAGAAATATCATGTTTGTTTCCCTAGTTCCTCTAGATTTCTCCATAGAAAATACGAATGTGCAGAGCTGTTGTCCCCATGATGAACCAATTAGTGTTTCAACGGTACAAAATTAAATGTTCCCTGATAAAAACATTCAAAACAATGAAGTCTGTGGTAATATCAGGAATACACAAACACAGATGCTGTAGCAATATCTGGGATTGAGTTAGCCAAAACAAAACAGGATATTTCTGGTTTCATCCAGTCATATCCGGTACTGGTGTGAAATTCGTATGCAATGGACCGAGAAAATTGCAGTAAAAATGGTTTTGGCGAACAGCAAAGTCTTTTTGTTAGGCAAGTGCATAAAATGTCATCTATACAAACAAAAATATCATGTTTGTTTGTCGCAGTTCCTCTAGCTTTCTCACTAGAAAATACGAATATGTTCAGCTGGTGTCTCCATGTGGAACCAATTACTGTATCCAAGCTCAAAATAAAATGTTCCCCGATGAAAAATATTCCAAAAAAAAATAAAGTCTGCTGATAATATCCAGAAAACGCAAACACAGTGCCTTTCACAATATTTCGGTTTGAGTTAGCCAAAACACAACCGGATATTTCTGGTTTCATCCAGTCATATCCGGAAAAAGTGGTGTGGAATTCGTATGCAATGGACTGAGAAAATGACAGTAAAAATGGTTTTGGAGAAAAGCAAAGTCTTTTTGTTAGGCAAGTGCATAAAATGTCATCGATACAAACAGAAATATAATGTTTGTTTCCCTAGTTCCTCTAGCTTTCTCAATGGAAAATACGAATGTGTAGAGCTGTTGTCCTCATGATGAACCAATTAGTGTTTCAACGGTACAAAATAAATGTTCCCTGATTACACATTGAAAACAATGAAGTCCGCGGTAATATCAGGAATACTCAAGCACAGAGGCTGTAGCAATATCTGGGATTGAGTTAGCCAAAACAAAACAGGATATTTCCGGTTTCATCGAGTCATATCCGGTACTGGTGTGCAACTCGTATGCAATGGACCGAGAAAATTGCAGTAAAAATGGTTTTCGAGAACAGCAAAGTCTTTTCGTTAACAAGTGCATAAAATGTCATCTATACAAACAGAAATATCATGCTTGTTTGCCACAGTTCCTCTAGCATTCTCCCTAGAAAATAAGAATGTGTAGAGCTGGTGTCCCCATGATGAACCAATTAGTGTTTCCATGGTACAAAATTAAATGTTCCTTGATAAAAACATTCAAAACAATAAAGTCCATCGATAATATCCAGAAAACACAAACACAGAGGCTTTCACAATATTTTGGATTGAGTTAGCCAAAACACAACCGGATATTTCTGGTTTCATCCAGTCATATCCCGACAAACTGGTGTGGAATTCGTATGCAGTGGACCGAGAAAATCACAGTAAAAATTATTTTGGAGAAAAGCAAAGTCTTTTCGCTAGGCAAGTGCATACAATGTCATCTATACAAACAGAAATATCATTCTTGTTTGCCGCAGTTCCTCTAGCTTTCTCCCTAGAATATATGAATATGTTCAGCTGGAGTCTCCATGTGGAACCAACTATTGTATCCAAGCTCAAAATAAAATATTCCCCGATAAAAAACATTGAAAACAATAAAGTCCCTTGATAATATCCAGAAAACACAAACAAAGATGCTTTCACAATATTTCGGATTGTGTTAGCCAAAACACAAGCTGATATTTCTGTTTTCATCCAGTCATATCCGGTCAAACTGGTGTGGAATTCGTATGCAATGGAGCGAGAAAATCACTGTAAAAATGGTTTTGGAGAAAAGCAAATTCTTTTAGTTAGGCAAGTGCATAAAATGTCATCGATACAAACGGGAATATCATGTTTGTTTGCCGCAGTTCCGCTAGCTTTCTCCCTAGAAAATACGAATATGGTCTGCTGGTGTCTCCATGTGGAACCAATTACTGTATCCAAGCACAAAATTATATGTTCCCCGACAAAAAACATTCAAAACAATAAAGTCAGTGGTTAATATCAGGAATACACAAACATAGAGGCTGCAGCAATATCTGCGTTTGAGTTAGCCAAAACAAAACCAGATATTTCTGGTTTCCTCCAGTCATATCCGGAAAAGTTGTTTGGAATTCGTATGCAGTGGACCGAGAAAATCACAGTAAAAATGGTTTTGGAGAAAAGCAAAGTCTTTTCGTTAGGCAAGTGCATAAAAAGTCATCTATACAAACAGAAATATCATGTTTCTTTGCTGCAGTTCCTCTAGCTTTCTCCCTAGAAAATACGAATATGTTCAGCTGGCGTCTCCATGTGGGACCAATTACTGTATCCAAGCTCAAAATAAAATGTTCCCCAATAAAAAACATTCAAAACAATAATGTCCATTGATAATATCCAGAAAACACAAATCATAGGCTTTCACAATATTTGGGATTGAGTTAGCCAAAACAAAACCAGATATTTCCGGTTTCATCTTGTCATATCCGGACAAACTGGTGTGGAATTCGTATGCAATGGACCGAGAAAATTACAGTAATAATGGTTTTGGAGAATAGCAAAATCTTTTCGTTAGGCAAGTGCATAAAATGTCATCGATACAAACAGAAATATCATGTTTGTTTGTCGCAGTTCCTCTAGCTTTCTCCCTAGAAAATACGAATGTGTAGAGCTGTTGTCCCCATGATGAACGAATTAGTGTTTCAACGGTACAAAATTAAATGTTCCCTGATAAAAACATTCAAAACAATAAAGTCCATCGATAATATCCAGAAAACACAAACAGAGAGGCTTTCACAATATTTCTGATTGAGATAGCCAAAACACAACCATTATTTCCGCTTTCATCCAGTCCTATCTGGACAAACTGGTGTGGAATTTGTATGCAATGGACCTGGAAAATCTCAGTAAAATTGGTTTTGAAGAAAAGCAGTCTTTTCATTAGCAAGTGCATAAAATGCAATCGATACAAACAGAAATATCATGTTTGTTTGCCGCAGTTACTCTAGCTTTCTCCCCAGAAAATTAGAATATGTTCATCTGGTGTCCCGATGATGAACTAATTGAAGTTTCTACGGTACAAAATTAAATGTTTCCTGATAAAAATATTCAAAACAATAAACTCAATCGATAATATCCAGACAACATAAACACAGAGGCTTTCACAATATTTCGGATTGAGTTAGCCAAAACACAACCGGATATTTCTGTTTTCATCCAGTCATACCCGGACAAACGGGTGTGGAATTCATAGGCAATGGAACGAAAAAATCACAGTAAAAATGGTTTTGGAGAAAAGCAAAGTCTTTTCGCTAGGCAAGTGCATAAAATGTCATCTATACAAACAGAAATATCATGTTTGTTTATCGCAGTTTTCTAGCTCTCTCCCTAGCAAATAAGAATGTGGAGAGCTGGAGTCTCCATGTGGAAACAATTAGTGATTCCAAGCACAAAGTTAAATGTTCCCTAAAAAAAATATTCAAAACAAATGTCCGTGGATAATATCAGGAATACACAAACACAGATGCTGTAGCAATATCTGGGATTGAGTTAGCCAAAACAAAACCGGATATTTCCGGTTTCATCCAGTTATATCCTGTAAACTGGTGTGGAATTTGTATGCAATGGACCGAGATATTCACATTAAAAATGGTTTTGAAGAAAAGCAAAGTCTTTTCGTTAGGCAAGTGCATAAAATATAATCTATACAAACAGAAATATCATGTTTGTTTGCCGCAGTTCCTCTAGATTTCTCGCTAGAAAATACGAATGTGTAGAGTTGGTGTTCCCATGATGAACGAATTAGTGTTTCAACGGTACAAAATTAAATATTCCCTGATAAAAACATTCAAAACAATAAAGTCCATCAATAATATCCAGAAAACACAAACACAGAGGCTTTCATAATATTTCGGATTGAGTTAGCCAAAACACCAGCGGATATTTCTGTTTTCATCCAGTCATATCCGGACAAACTGGTGTGGAATTCATATGCAATGGAGCGTGAAAATCACTGCAAAAATGGTTTTGGAGAAAAGCAAAGTCTTTTCGTTAGGCAAGTGCATAAAATGTCATCTATACAAACAGAAATATCATGTTTGTTTGCCGCAGTTTCTCTACCTATCTCACTTGAAAATACGAATGTGTAGATCTGGTGTCTCCATGATGAACCAATTAGTGTTTCCACGGTACAAAATTAAATGTTCCCTTATAAAAATATTCAAAACAATAAACTCCATCAATAATATCCATAAAACACAAACACAGAGGCTTTCACAATATTTCGTATTGAGTTAGCCAAAACACAACCGGATATTTCTGGTTTCATCCAGTCATAACCAGACAAAGTGCTGTGTAATTCATATGCAATGGGCTGATAAAATCAGAGTAAAAATGGTTTTGCAGAAAAGCAAATTCTTTTAGTTAGGCAAGTGCATAAAATGTCATCTATACAATCAAAAATATCAAGTTTGTTTGCCACAGTTCCTCTACCTTTCTCCATAGAAAACACAAATGTGTAGAGCTGGTGTCTCCATGTGGAACCAATCAGTGATTCCAAGCTCAAAATATAATGTTCCCTGATAAAAACATTCAAAACAATAAAGTCCGTGGATAATATCAGAAATGCACAAACACAGAGGCTGTAGCAATATCTGGGATTGAGTTAGTCAAAACAAAACCGGGTATTTCCGGTTTCATCCAGTCATATCCGGACAAAATTGTGTGGAATTCACATGAAGTGTACCGAGAAATCACAGAAAAATTGTTTTGGAAAAAAGCAAAGTCTTCTCGTTAGGCAAGTGCATAAAATCTCATCTATACAAAAAGAAATATCATGTTTGTTTGTTGCAGTTCCTCTAGCTTTCTCCCTAGAAAATACGAATATGTTCAGCTGGTGTCTCCAGGTGGAAACAATTAGTGTTTCAATGGTACAAAATGAAATGTTTCCTGATAAAAACATTCAAAACAATAAAGTCCGTGGATAATATCAGGAATGCACAAACACAGAGGCTGTAGCAATATCTGGGATTAAGTTTCCCAAAACAAAACAGGATATTTCTGGTTTCATCCAGTCATATCTGGAAAAACTGGTGTGGAATTAGGATGCAATTGACCGAGAAAATCAAAGTAAAAATGGCTTTGGAGATAAGCAAAGTTTTTTCGCTAGGCAAGTGCATAAAATGTCATCTATACAAACAGAAATATCATGTTTGTTTGCCGCAGTTCCTCTAGCTTCCTCCCCAGAAAATACGACTTTGTTCAGCTGGTGTCTCCATGTGGAAGCAATTAGTGATTCCAAGCACAAAGTTAAATATTCTGTGATAAAAAACATTCAAAAAAAAGTTCCTTGATAATATTCAGAAAACACAAACACAGAGGCTTTCACAATATTTCGGATTCAGTTAGCAAAAACACAAATGTATATTTCTGTTTTCATCCAGTCATATCCGGACAAACTGGTGTGGAATTCGTATGCAATGAAGCAAAAAAATCACAGAAAAAATGGTTTTGGAGAAAAGCAAAGTCTTTTTTAGGCAAGTGCATAAAATGTCATCATACAAACAGAAATATCATGTTTGTTTGACGCAGTTCCTCTAGCTTTCTCCCAAGAAAATACGAATGTGTAGAGCTGGTGTCTCCATGTGGAACCGATTAATGTTTCCAAGATGAAAATAAAATGTGGCCTGATAAAAAAACATTCAAAACAACAAAGTCCGTGGGTAATATCAGGAATACACAAACACAGAGGCTGTAGCAATATCTGGGATTGAGTTAGCCAAAACATAACCGGATATTTCCAGTTTCATCCACTCATATACGGACAAACTTGTGTGGAATTCGGATGAAATCGACCGAGAAAATCACAATAAAAATCATTTTGGAGAAAAGAAAAGTCTTTTCGTTGGGCAAGTGCATAAAATGTCATCTATACAAACAGAAATATCATGTTTGTTTGTCGCAGTTTGTATAGCATTCTCCCTAGAAAATAGGAATGTGTAAAGCTGGTGTCTATATGTGGAACCAATTAGTGTATCCAAGATCAAAATAAAATGTTCTTTGATAAAAAACATTCAAAACAATAAAGTCCGTGGATAATATCAGGAATACACAAACACAGAGTCTGTAGCAATATCTGGGATTGAGTTAGCAAAAACACAACGGGATATTTCTGGTTTCATCCACTCATATCCAGACAAAGTGGTGTGGAATTCGTACGCAATGAACCAAAAAAATCACAGTAAAAATGGTTTTGGAGGAAAGCAAAGTCTTTTCATTAGGCAATTGCATAAAATGTCATCGATACAAACAGAAATATCATTCTTGTTTGCCGCAGTTCCTCTAGCTCTCTCCCTAGAAAATACGAATAATTTCAGCTGGTGTCTCCATGTGCAACCAATTACTGTATCCAAGCTGAAAATAAAATGTTCCCCGATAAAAAAACATTCAAAAAAATAAAGTCCTTTGATAATATCCAGAAAACACAAACACAGAGTCTGTAGCAATATTTGGGATTGAGATATCCAAAACAAATCCAGATATTTCCGGTTTCATCCAGTCATATCCGGTAAAATAGTGTGGAATTCGTATGCAATGGACTGAGAAAATCACAGTAAAACTGGTTTTGGAGAAAAGCAAAGTCTTTTCGTTAGGCAAGTGCATAAAATGTCATCTATACAAACAGAAATATCATGTTTGTTTGCCACAGTTCCTCTAGCTTTCTCCCTAGAAAATACGAATGTGTAGAGCTGGTGTCCCCATGATGAACCAATTAGTGTTTCTACGGTACAAAATTAAATGTTACCTGATAAAAACATTCAAAACAATAAAGTCCATCGATAATATCAAGAAAACACAAACACAGAAGCTTTCACAATATTTCGGATTGAATTATCCAAAACACAACCAGATGTTTCTGGTTTCATCCAGTCATATCCGGACAAACTGGTGTGGAATTCCTATGCAATGGACCGAGAAAATCACAGTAAAAATGGTTTTGGAGAAAAGCAGTCTTTATGTTAGGCAAGTGCATAATATATCATCGATAGAAACAGATATATCATGTTTGTTTGCCGTAGTTCCTCTACCTTTCTCCCTAGAATACGAATATGTTCAGCTGGTATCTCCATGTGGAACCTATAACTGTATCCAAGCTCAAAATAAAATGTTCCCTGAAAAAAACATTCAAACAAATAAACTCCATGGATAATATCAGGAATACACAAACACAGAGGCTGTAGTAATATTTCGGATTGAGTTAGCCAAAACACAACCGGATATTACTGGTTTCATCCAGTCTTATCGGGACAAACTGGTGTGGAGTTCGTATGCAATGGGCTGAGAAAATCAGAGTAAAAATGGTTTTGGAGAAAAGCAAAGTCTTTCCGTAGGCAAGTGCATAAAATATCATCGATACAAACAGAAATATCATGATTCTTTGCCACAGTTCCTCTAGTTTTCTCCCTAGAAAATACAAATGTGTAGAGCTGGTGTCTCCATGTGGAACAATTAGTGTTTCCAAAAACGAAATTCAACGTTTCCTCATAAAAAAAATTCAAGGCAATAAAGTCCGTGGATAATATCAGGAATACACAAACACAGAGGCTGTAGCAATATCTGGGATTGGGTTAGCCAAACCAAAACCCGGTATTTCTGGATTCATCCAGTCATATCCGGACAATGGTGTGGAATTCGTATGCAATTGACTGAGAAAATCACAGTAAAAAGGGTTTGGAGAAAAGCAGAGATTTTTCATTAGGGTAGTGCATAAAATGTCATCTATAAAACCATAAATATCATGTTTGTTTGCCGAAGTTGCTGTAGCTTTCTCCCTAGAAAATATGAATGTGTAGAGCTGGTGTCCCCAAGATGAACCAATTAATGTTTCTACGGTACAAAATTAAATATTACCTGATAAAAACATTCAAAACAATAAAGTCCATCGATAATATCCAGAAAACACAAACACAGAGGTTTTCACAATATTTCGGATTGAGTTAGCCAAAACACAACGGGATATTTCTGGTTTCATCTAGTCATATACGGAAAAAGTCCTTTGGAATTCATATGAAATGGACCGAGAAAAACACAGTAAAAATGGTTTTGGAGAAAAGCAAAGTCTTTTCGTTAGGCAAGTGCATAAAATGTCATCAATACAAACAGAAATATCATGTTTGTTTGCCATAGTTCCTCTAGCTTTCTCCCTAGAAAATAGGACTGTGTAGAGCTGGTGTCTCCATGTGTAACCTATTAGTGATTCCAAGCTCAAAATTAAATGTTCCTGGATAAAAAAAATTCAAAACAATAAAGTCCATGGATAATAACAGGAATACACAAACACAGAGGCTGTAGCAATATCTGGGATTGAGTTAGCCAAAACAAAACCGGATATTTGCGGTTTCATCCAGTCATATCCGGACAAGCTATTATGGAATTCGTATGAAATGGTCCAAGAAAATCGCAGTAAAAATGATTTTGGTGGAAAGCAATGTCTTTTTGTTAGGCAAGTGGAGAAAATGTTATCTAGACAAACAGAAATATCATATTTGTTTGCCATAGTTTCTCTAGCATTCTCCCTAGCAAACACGAATGTGCAGAGCTGGTGTCTCCATGTTGAACTAATTACTTAATCCAAGCTCAAAATAAAATGTTCCCCGATAAAAAAACATTGAAAATAATGAAGTGTGTGGATACTATCCAGAAAACACAAACACAGAGGCTGTAGCCATATCTGGGATTGAGTTAGCCAAAACAAAACAGGATATTTCCGGATTCATCCAGTCATATCTGGAAAAAGTGGTGTGGAATGCATATGCAATGGACCGATAAAATCGCAGTAAAAATGATTTGGGTGAACAGCAATGTCTTTTCGTTAGGCAAGTGGATAAAATATTATCTAGAAAAACAGAAATATCATGATGGTTTGCCAAAGTTCCTCTAGCTTTCTCCATAGAAAATACAAATATGTAGAGCTGGTGTCTCCACGTGGAAACAATTAGTGTTTCTAGGGTACAAAATTAAATGTTCACTCATAAAATCATTGAAAACAATAAAGTCCATTGATAATATCCAAAAAACACAAACACAGAGGCTGTAGCAACATCTGGGATTGAGTTAGCCAAAATAAAACCAGATATTTCCGGTTTCACTCTGTCATATCCGGACAAACTAGTGTGGAATTCGTATGCAATTGACCGAGAAAATCACAGTGAAAATGGTTTTGGAGAAAAGCAAAGTCTTTTCGTTAGGCAAGTGCATAAAATGTCATTGATACAAACAGAAATATCATGTTTGTTTGCCGCAGTCCCCCTAATTTCTCCCTAGAAAATATGAATGTGTAGAGCTGGTGTTCCCATGATGAACCAGTTAGGGTTTCAACGGTACAAAAATAAATGTTCCCTGATAAAAACATTCAAAACAATCAATTCCATTAATAATATCCAGAAAACACAAACACAGAGGCTTTCACAATATTTCGGATTGAGTAGCCAAAACACAACCGGATATTTCCGGTTTCATCCAGTCATATCCAGACAAAGTGGTGTGGAATTTTAATGCAATGGACCGAGAATATTACAGTAAAAATGGTTTTGGAGAAAAGCAAAGTCTTTTCATTAGGCAAGTGCATAAAATGTCATCTATACAAACAGAAATATCATGTTTGTTTGTCGCAGTCCCTCTAGCTTTCTCCCTAGAAAATACGAATGTGCAGAGCTGGTGTCTCCATGTGAAAACAATTAGTGTTTCAAAGGTACAAAATTAAAGGTTCCGTGCAAAAAAAATGAAAAACAATAAAGTTTGTGGATAATAACAGGATTACACAAACACAGAGGCTGCAGCAATACCTGGGATTGCGTTAGCCAAAACACAACGGGATATTTCCCGTTTCATCCAGTCATAACCGGACAAAGTGGTGTGGAATTCGTATGCAATGGACCGAGAAAATCACAGTACAAAGGGTTTGGAGAAAAGCAAAGTCTTTTCGTTTGGCAAGCGCATAAAATGTCATCTATAAAAACAGAAATATCAGGTTTGTTTGTCGCAGTTCCTCTAGCTTTCTCCCTAGCAAATACGAATGTGTCGAGCTGGTGTCCCCATGTGGAAACAATTAGTGTTTTGCATCACAAAATTAAATGTTCCCCGATAAAAGAACATTCAAAACCATGAAGTCCATTTATAATATCCAGATAACACAAACACATTGGCTGTATCCATATCTGGGATTGAGTTAGCCAAAACAAAACCGGATATTTCCGGATTCATCCAGTCAAATCCGGAAAAGCTGTTATGGAATTTGTATGAAAGGGACCGAGAAAATCGCAGGAAAAATGATTTTGGTGAAAAGCGATGTCTTTTCGTTAGGCAATGGGATAAAATGTTATCTAGACCAACAGAAATATCATGTTTGTTTGCCCTAGTTCCTCTAGCATTCTCCCTAGAAAACACGAATGTGCAGAGCTGGTGTCTCCATGTGGAACCAATTAGTGTTTCCAAGCAAAAAATAAAATATTCCCTGAAAAAAAAATTCAAAAAAATAAAGTCCGTGGATAATTTCAGGAATACACAAACACATTGGCTGTATCCATATCTGGGATTGAGTTAGCCAAAACAAAACCGGATATTTCCGGATTCATCCAGTCAAATCCGGAAAAGCTGTTATGGAATTTGTATGAAAGGGACCGAGAAAATCGCAGGAAAAATGATTTTGGTGAAAAGCGATGTCTTTTCGTTAAGCATGGGATAAAATGTTATCTAGACCAACAGAAATATCATGTTTGTTTGCCCTAGTTCCTCTAGCATTCTCCCTAGAAAACACGAATGTGCAGAGCTGGTGTCTCGATGTGGAACCAATTAGTGTTTCCAAGCAAAAAATAAAATATTCCCTGAAAAAAAATTCAAAAAAATAAAGTCCGTGGATAATTTCAGGAATACACAAACACAGAGGCTGTATCCATATCTGGGATGGAGTTAGTCAAACACAACCGGATATTTCCGGTTTAATCCAGTCGTATCCGGACAAACTGGTGTGGAATTCGTATGAACTGGACCGAGAAAATCACAGTAAAAATGGTTTTGGAGAAAAGCAGTCTTTTCATTAGGCAAGTGCATAAAATGTCATGTATACAAACAGAAATATCATGTTTGTTTGCCGCAGTTCCTCTAGCTTCCTCCCTAGAAAATACGAATATGTTCAGCTGGTGTCTCCATGTGGAACAAATACTGTATCCAAGCTCAAAATAAAATGCTCCCCGATAGAAAAACATTCAAAATAATAAAGTCCGTTGATAATATCCAGAAAACCCAAACACAGAGGCTTTCACAATATTTCGGATTGAATTAGCCAAAACACAACCGGATATTTCTGTTTTCATCCAGTCATATCCGGACAAAGTGGTGTGGAATTCATATGCAATGAACCAAAAAATCACAGTAAAAATGGTTTTGGAGAAAGGCAAAGTCTTTTCGTTGGGCAAGTGCATAAAATGTCATCTATACAAACAGAAATATCATGTTTGTTTGTCGCAGTTTGTCTAGCTTTATCCCTAGAAGATAGGAATTTGTAAAGCTGGTGTCTATATGTGGAACCAATTAGTGTTTCCAAGATCAAAATAAAATGTTCTTTGATAAAAAACATTCAAAACAATAAAGTCCGTGGATAATATCAGGAATACACAAACACAGAGTCTGTAGCAATATCTGGGATTGAGTTAGCAAAAACACAACGGGATATTTCTGGTTTCATCCACTCATATCCAGACAAAGTGGTGTGGAATTCGTACGCAATGAACCAAAAAAATCACAGTAAAAATGGTTTTGGAGGAAAGCAAAGTCTTTTCATTAGGCAATTGCATAAAATGTCATCGATACAAACAGAAATATCATGTTTGTTTGTCGCAGTTCCTCTAGCTCTCTCCCTAGAAAATACGAATAATTTCAGCTGGTGTCTCCATGTGCAACCAATTACTGTATCCAAGCTGAAAATAAAATGTTCCCCGATAAAAAAACATTCAAAAAAATAAAGTCCTTTGATAATATCCAGAAAACACAAACACAGAGTCTGTAGCAATATTTGGGATTGAGATATCCAAAACAAATCCAGATATTTCTGGTTTCATCCAGTCATATCCGGTAAACTAGTGTGGAATTCGTATGCAATGGACCGAGAAAATCACAGTAAAATTGGTTTTGGAGAAAAGCAAAGTCTTTTCGTCAGGCAAGCGCATAAAATGTCATCTATGCAAGCAGAAATATCATGTTTGTTTGTCGCAGTTCCTCTAGCTTTCTCCCTAGAAAATACGAATGTGTCGAGCTGGTGTCCCCATGTGGAAACAATTAGTGTTTTGCATCACAAAATTAAATGTTCCCCGATAAAAAACATTCAAAACCATGAAGTCCATTTATAATATCCAGATAACACAAACACATTGGCTGTATCCATATCTGGGATTGAGTTAGCCAAAACAAAACCGGATATTTCCGGATTCATCCAGTCAAATCCGGAAAAGCTCTTATGGAATTTGTATGAAAGGGACCGAGAAAATCGCAGGAAAAATGATTTTGGTGAAAAGCGATGTCTTTTCGTTAGGCAATGGGATAAAATGTTATCTAGACCAACAGAAATATCATGTTTGTTTGCCCTAGTTCCTCTAGCATTCTCCCTAGAAAACACGAATGTGCAGAGCTGGTGTCTCGATGTGGAACCAATTAGTGTTTCCAAGCAAAAAATAAAATATTCCCTGAAAAAAAATTCAAAAAAATAAAGTCCGTGGATAATTTCAGGAATACACAAACACAGAGGCTGTATCCATATCTGGGATGGAGTTAGTCAAAACACAACCGGATATTTCCGGTTTAATCCAGTCGTATCCGGACAAACTGGTGTGGAATTCGTATGAACTGGACCGAGAAAATCACAGTAAAAATGGTTTTGGAGAAAAGCAGTCTTTTCATTAGGCAAGTGCATAAAATGTCATGTATACAAACAGAAATATCATGTTTGTTTGCCGCAGTTCCTCTAGCTTCCTCCCTAGAAAATACGAATATGTTCAGCTGGTGTCTCCATGTGGAACAAATACTGTATCCAAGCTCAAAATAAAATGTTCCCCGATAGAAAAACATTCAAAATAATAAAGTCCGTTGATAATATCCAGAAAACCCAAACACAGAGGCTTTCACAATATTTCGGATTGAATTAGCCAAAACACAACCGGATATTTCTGTTTTCATCCAGTCATATCCGGACAAAGTGGTGTGGAATTCATATGCAATGAACCAAAAAATCACAGTAAAAATGGTTTTGGAGAAAGGCAAAGTCTTTTCGTTGGGCAAGTGCATAAAATGTCATCTATACAAACAGAAATATCATGTTTGTTTGTCGCAGTTTGTCTAGCTTTATCCCTAGAAGATAGGAATTTGTAAAGCTGGTGTCTATATGTGGAACCAATTAGTGTTTCCAAGATCAAAATAAAATGTTCTTTGATAAAAAACATTCAAAACAATAAAGTCCGTGGATAATATCAGGAATACACAAACACAGAGTCTGTAGCAATATCTGGGATTGAGTTAGCAAAAACACAATGGGATATTTCTGGTTTTATCCACTCATATCCAGACAAAGTGGTGTGGAATTTGTACGCAATGAACCAAAAAAATCACAGTAAAAATGGTTTTGGAGAAAAGCAAAGTCTTTTCATTAGGCAAGTGCATAAAATGTCATCTATACAAACAGAAATATCATTCTTGTTTGCCGCAGTTCCTCTAGCTTTCTCCCTAGAAAATACGAATAATTTCAGCTGGTGTCTCCATGTGCAACCAATTACTGTATCCAACTGAAAATAAAATGTTCCCCGATAAAAAAACATTCAAAAAAATAAAGTCCTTTGATAATATCCAGAAAACACAAACACAGAGTCTGTAGCAATATTTGGGATTGAGATATCCAAAACAAATCCAGATATTTCTGGTTTCATCCAGTCATATCCGGTAAACTAGTGTGGAATTCGTATGCAATGGACCAAGAAAATCACAGTAAAATTGGTTTTGGAGAAAAGCAAAGTCTTTTCGTCAGGCAAGTGCTTAAAATGTCATCGATACAAACAGAAATATCATGTTTGTTTGTCGCAGTTTGTCTAGCTTTATCCCTAGAAGATAGGAATTTGTAAAGCTGGTGTCTATATGTGGAACCAATTAGTGTTTCCAAGATCAAAATAAAATGTTCTTTGATAAAAAACATTCAAAACAATAAAGTCCGTGGATAATATCAGGAATACACAAACACAGAGTCTGTAGCAATATCTGGGATTGAGTTAGCAAAAACACAACGGGATATTTCTGGTTTCATCCACTCATATCCAGACAAAGTGGTGTGGAATTCGTACGCAATGAACCAAAAAAATCACAGTAAAAATGGTTTTGGAGGAAAGCAAAGTCTTTTCATTAGGCAATTGCATAAAATGTCATCGATACAAACAGAAATATCATGTTTGTTTGTCGCAGTTCCTCTAGCTCTCTCCCTAGAAAATACGAATAATTTCAGCTGGTGTCTCCATGTGCAACCAATTACTGTATCCAAGCTGAAAATAAAATGTTCCCCGATAAAAAAACATTCAAAAAAATAAAGTCCTTTGATAATATCCAGAAAACACAAACACAGAGTCTGTAGCAATATTTGGGATTGAGATATCCAAAACAAATCCAGATATTTCTGGTTTCATCCAGTCATATCCGGTAAACTAGTGTGGAATTCGTATGCAATGGACCAAGAAAATCACAGTAAAATTGGTTTTGGAGAAAAGCAAAGTCTTTTCGTCAGGCAAGTGCTTAAAATGTCATCGATACAAACAGAAATATCATGTTTGTTTGCCGCAGTTCTTCTAGCTTTCTCCCTAGAAAACACGAATGTGTAGAGCTGGTGTCTCCATGATGAACCAATTAGTGTTTCTACGGTACAAAATTAAATGTTCCCTGATAAAAATATTCAAAAGAATAAACTCCATCGATAATATCCAGAAAACACAAACACAGAAGCTTACACAATATTTTTGATTGAGTTAGCCAAAACACAACGGGATATTTCTGGTTTCATCTAGTCATATACGGAAAAAGTCCTTTGGAATTCATATGAAATGGACCGAGAAAATCACAGTAAAAATGGTTTTGGAGAAAAGCAAAGTCTTTTCATTAGGCAAGTGCATAAAATGTCATCAATACAAACAGAAATATCATGTTTGTTTGCCGCAGTTCCTCTAGCTTTCTCCCTAGAAAATAGGACTGTGTAGAGCTGGTGTCTCCATCTGTAACCTATTAGTGATTCCAAGCTCAAAATTCAATGTTCCTGGATAAAAAAAATTCAAAACAATAAAGTCCGTGGATAATAACAGGAATACACAAACACAGAGGCTGTAGCAATATCTGGGATTGAGTTAGCCAAAACAAAACCGGATATTTGCGGTTTCATCCAGTCATATCCGGACAAGCTATTATGGAATTCGTATGAAATGGTCCAAGAAAATCGCAGTAAAAATGATTTTGGTGGAAAGCAATGTCTTTTTGTTAGGCAAGTGGAGAAAATGTTATCTAGAGAAACAGAAATATCATATTTGTTTGCCATAGTTCCTCTAGCATTCTCCCTAGCAAACACGAATGTGCAGAGCTGGTGTCTCCATGTTGAACTAATTACTTAATCCAAGCTCAAAATAAAATGTTCCCCGATAAAAAAACATTGAAAATAATGAAGTCTGTGGATACTATCCAGAAAACACAAACACAGAGGCTGTAGCCATATCTGGGATTGAGTTAGCCAAAACAAAACAGGATATTTCCGGATTCATCCAGTCATATCTGGAAAAAGTGGTGTGGAATACATATGCAATGGACCGATAAAATCGCAGTAAAAATGATTTGGGTGAACAGCAATGTCTTTTCGTTAGGCAAGTGGATAAAATATTATCTAGAAAAACAGAAATATCATGATGGTTTGCCACAGTTCCTCTAGCTTTCTCCATAGAAAATACAAATATGTAGAGCTGGTGTCTCCACGTGGAAACAATTAGTGTTTCTAGGGTACAAAATTAAATGTTCACTCATAAAAACATTCAAAACAATCAAGTCCGATGATAATATCCAGAAAACACAAACACAGAGGCTTTCACAATATTTCGGATTGAGTTAGCCAAAACACAACTGGATATTTCCGGTTACATCCAGTAATATCCGGACAAAGTGGTTTCGAATTCAGATACATTGGACCTAGAAAATTAGAGTAAAAATGGTTTTGGATAAAAGCAAAGTCTTTTCATTAGGCAAGTGCATAAAATGTCATCTAGACATACAGAAATATCATGTTTTTTTGTCGCAGTTCCTCTAGCATTCCCCTAGAAAATATGAATATGTAGAGATTGTGTCTCCATGTGGAACCAATTACTGTATCCATGCTCAAAATAAAATGTTCCCCGATAAAAAACATTCAAAACAATAAAGTCCATTGATAATATCCAAAAAACACAAACACAGAGGCTGTAGCAACATCTGGGATTGAGTTAGCCAAAATAAAACCAGATATTTCCGGTTTCACTCTGTCATATCCGGACAAACTAGTGTGGAATTCGTATGCAATGGACCGAGAAAATCACAGTGAAAATGGTTTTGGAGAAAAGCAAAGTCTTTTCGTTAGGCAAGTGCATAAAATGTCATTGATACAAACAGAAATATCATGTTTGTTTGCCGCAGTCCGCCTAATTTCTCCCTAGAAAATATGAATGTGTAGAGCTGGTGTTACCATGATGAACCAATTAGTGTTTCAATTTTACAAAAATAAATGTTCCCTGATAAAAACATTCAAAACAATGAAGTCCATCGATAATATCCAGAAAACACAAACACAGAGGCTTTCACAATATTTCGGATTGAGTTAGCCAAAACACAACCGGATATTTCCGGTTTCATCCAGTCATATCCGGACAAAGTGGTGTGGAATTTCAATGCAATGGACCGAGAAAATCGCAGTAAAAATGGTTTTGGAGAAAAGCAAAGTCTTATCGTTAGGCAAGTGCATAAAATGTCATCTATACAAACAGAAATATGTTTGTTTGTCGCAGTTCCTCTAGCTTTCTCCCAGGAAAATACGAATGTGCAGAGCTGGTGTCTCCATGTGAAAACAATTAGTGTTTCAAAGGTACAAAATTAAAGGTTCCGTGAAAAAGAATTCAAAACAATAAAGTCTGTGGATAATATCAGGAATACACAAACACAGAGGCTGTAGCAATACCTGGGATTGAGTTAGCCAAAACAAAACTGGATATTTCCGGTTTCATCCATTCATATCCGGTAAAATGGTGTGGAATTCGTATGCAATGGACCGAGGAAATCACAGTAAAAATTGTTTTGGAGAAAAGCAAAGTCTTTTCGTTAGGCAACTGCATAAAATGTCATCTATACAAAAGAAATATCATGTTTGTTTGCCGCAGTTCCTCTAGCTTTCTCCAAAGAAATACGAATGTGTAGAGTTGGTGTTCCCATGATGAACCAATTAGGGTTTCAACGGTACAAAATTAAATGTTCCCTGATAAAAACATTCAAAACAATCAAGTCCATCGATAATATCCAGAAAACACAAACACAGAGGCTTTCACAATATTTCGGATTGAGTAAGCCAAAACACAACCGGATATTTCTGTTTTCATTCAGTCATACACGGACAAACTGGTGTGGAATTCATATGTAACTGACCGAGAAAATCACAGTAAAAATGGTGTTGGAGAAAAGCAAAGTCTTTTCATTAGTCAAGTGCATAAAATATCATCGATACAAACAGAAATATGATGTTTGTTTTTCACAGTTCCTCCAGCTTTCTCCCTAGAAAATACGAACATATTCAGCTGGTGTCTCCATGTGGACGAATTACTGTATCCAAGCTCAAAATAAAATGATCTACGATAAAAAATACTCAAAAAAAAAAGTCCGATGATAATATCCAGAAAAAACAAACACAGAGGCTGTAGCAATATTTGGGATTGAGTTAGTCAAAACAAAACCAGATATTTCCGGTTTCATCCACTCAATCTGTACAAACTGGTGCGGAATTCAATGAAGTGTCCTGAGAAAATCAAAGTAAAAATGGTTTTTGAGAAAAGCAAAGTCTTTTCGTTAGGCAACTGCATAAAATATCATCGATACAAACAGAAATATCATGTTTGTTTGCCGCAGTTCCTCTAGCGTTCTCCCTAGAAAATACGAATGTGTAGAGTTGGTGGCCCAGGATGAACCAATTAGTGTTTCAACGGTACAAAATTAAATGTTCCCTGATACAAACATTCAAAACAATTAAGTCCATCGATAATATCCAGAAAACACTAACACTGAAGCTGTCACAATATTTCGGATTGAGTTAGCCAGAACACAATCGGATATTTGCGGTTTCATCCAGTCATATCCGGACAAACTGGTGTGGAATTCGTATGCAATGGACCGAGAAAATCACAGTGAAAATGGTTTTGGAGAAAAGCAAAGTCTTTTCGTCAGGCAAGTGCATAAAATGTCATCAATACAAACAGAAATATCATGTTTGTTTGCCTCAGTTCTTCTAGCTTTCTCCCTAGAAAATACGAATGTGTACAGCTGGTGTCTCCATGATGAACCAATTAGTGTTTCTACGGTACAAAATTAAATGTTCCCTGATAAAAATATTAAAAAACAATAAAGTCCATCGATAATATCCAGAAAACACAAACACAGAGTCTTTCACAATATTTCGGATTGAGTTAGCCAAAACACAACGGGATATTTCTGGTTTCATCCAGTCATATACGGAAAAAGTCATTTGGAATTCGTATGCAATGGACCGAGAAAATCACAGTAAAAATGGTTTTGGAGAAAAGCAAAGTCTTTTCGTCAGGCAAGTGCATAAAATGTCTTCTATAGAAACAGAAATATCATGTTTGTTTGCCGCAGTTCCTCTAGCATTCTCCCTAGAAAATACGAATATGTTCCGCTGGTGTCTGCATTTGGAAGCAATTAGTGATTCCAAGCACAAAGTTAAATGTTTTGTGATAAAAAACATTCAGAAAAAAAGTCCCTTGATAATATCCAGAAAACACAAACACAGAGGCTTTCACAAAATTTCGGATTCAGTTAGCAAAAACACCAATGTATATTTCTGTTTTCATCCAGTCATATCCGGACAAACTGGTGTGGAATTCCTACGCAATGGACCGAGAAAATCACAGTAAAAATGGTTTTGGAGAAAAGCAAAGTCTTTTCGTTAGGCAAGTGCATAAAATGTCATCTATAAAAACAGAAACATCATGTTTGTTTGCCGCTGTTCCTCCAGCTTTCTCCCTAGAAAATACGAATGTGTATAGCTGGTATCCCCATGGTGAACCAATTAGTGTTACCACGGTACAAAATTCAATGTTCCATGACAAAAACATTCAAAACAATAAAGTTCATCTATAATATCCAGAAAACACAAACACAGAGGCTTTCACAATATTTCGGATTGAGTTAGCCAAAACAAAACGGATATTTCTGTTTTCATCCAGTCATACCCGGACAAACGGGTGTGGAATTCGTACGCAATGGACCGAGAAAATCAGAGTAAAAATGGTTTTGGAGCAAAGCAAAGTGTTTTCGTTAGGCAAGGGCATAAAATATCATCGATACAAACAGAAATATGATGTTTGTTTGTCGCAATTCCTCTAGCTTTCTCCCTAGAAAATACGAATATGTAGAGCTATTGTGTACATGTGGAACCCATTTTTGTTTACAAGACTAAAATAAAATGTTACCTGATAAAAAACATTCAAAACAATAAAGTCTGTGGATAATTTCAGGAATACACAAACACAGAGTCTGTAGCAATATTTGGGATTGAGTCAGCCAAAACAAAACCAGATATTTCTGGTTTCATCCAGTCATATCCGGACAAAGTGGTGTGGAATTCGTATGCAATGGAATGAGAAAATCACAGAGTAAAAATGGTTTGGAGAAAAGCAAAGTCTTTTCGTTAGGCAAGTGCATAAAATGTCATCTATACAAACAGAAATATCAGGTTTGTTTGCCATAGATCCTCTACCTTTATCCCTAGAATACACGAATATGTTCAGCTGGTGTCTCCATGTGGAACCAATTACTGTATCCAAGCTCAACATATAATATTCCCCGATAAAAAACATTCAAAACAATAAAGTCCGTGGATAATATCCAGAAAACACAAACACAGAGGCTGTAGCAATATCTGGGATTGAGTTAGCCAAAACAAAACTGGATATTTCCGGTTTCATCCACTCAATCAAGACAAACTTGTGTGGAATTCGTATGCAATGGACCGAGAAAATCACAGTAAAAATGGTTTTGGAGTAAAGCAAAGTCTCTTCATTAGGCAAGTGCATAAAATGTAATCTATAAAAACAAAAATATCAGGTTTCTTTGCAGCAGATACTCTAGCTTTCTCCCTAGTAAATATGATTGTGTAGAGTTGGTGTCCCCATGATGAACAAATTGAAGTTTCTACGGTACAAAATTAAATGTTCCCTGATAAAAATATTAAAAACAATAAAGTCCATCGGTAATATCCAGAAAACACAAACCCAGAGGATTTCAGAATATTTCGGATTGAGTTAGCCAAAACACAACCGGATATTTCTGGTTGCATCCAGTCATAATCAGACAAAGTGGTGTGGAATTTGTGTGCATTGGGCTGACAAAATCAGAGTAAAATGGTTTTTGAGAAAAGCAAAGTCTTTTCTTTAGGGAATTGCATAAAATATCATCGATACAAACAGAAATATCAGGTTTGTTTGCAGCAGATCCTCTAGCTTTCTCCCTAGAAAATACAAATATGTAGTGCTGGTGTCTCCATGTGGAACCAATTCCTGTATGCAAGCTCAAAATAAAATGTTCCACGAGAAAAAACATTCAAAACAATAAAGTCCGGGGATAATATCCGGAAAACACAATCACAGAGGCTATAGCAATATCTGGGATTGAGTTAGCCAAAACAAAACCGGATATTTCCGGTTTCATCCACACAATCCGGACAAACTTGTGTGGAATTCGTATCCAATGGACCGAGAAAATCACAGTAAAAATGGTTTTGGAGAAAAGCAAAGTCTTTTCGTTAGGCAAGTGCATAAAATGTCATCGATACAAACAGAAATATCATGTTTGTTTGCTGCAGTTCCTCTAGCTTTCTCCCTAGTAAATACGAATGTGAAGAGCTTGTGTCTCCATGTGGAGCCAATTAGTGATTCCAAGCACAAATTTAAATATTCCATGATAAAAAAATATTCAAAACAATAAATTCCGTGGATAATATCAGGAACAGACATACACACAGGCTGTAGCAACATCTGGGATTGAGTTAGCCAAAACAAAACCGGATATTTCCGGTTTCATCCACTGAATCTGAAAAAACTTGTGTGGAATTCATATGCAATGGACTGAGAAAATCACTGTAAAAATGGTTTTGGAGAAAAGCAAAGTCTTTCCGTTAGGAAAGTGCATAAAATGTCATCTAGATAAACAGAAATATCATGTTTGTTTGCCTCAGTTCCTATAGTGTTCTCCCTAGAAAATACGAATGTGTAGCGCTGGTGTCTCCATGATGAACCAATTAGTGTCTCTACGGTACAAACTAAAATGTTCCCTGATAGAAGTGTTCAAAACCATAAAGTCAATTTATAATATCCAGAAAACAAAAACACAGAGGCTTTCACAATATTTCGGATTCACTTAGCAAAAACACAACCGGATATTTCTGTTTTCATCCAGTCATATCCGGACAAACTGGAGTGGAATTCGTGTGAAGTGTACCGAGAAAATCAGAGAAAAACGTATTTGGAGAAAAGCAAAGTCTTTTCGTTAGGCAAGTGTATAAAATGTCATCTATACAAACAGAAATATCATGTTTGTTTGCCACAGTTCCTCTAGCATTCTCCCTAGAAAATAGGAAAGCGTAGAGCTGGTGTCTCCATGTGAAACCTATACTGTATCCAAGCTCAAAATAAAATACTCCCCGAAAAAATATTCAAAAAAATAAAGTCCGTTGATAATATCCTGAAAACACAAACACAGAGGCTTTCACAATATTTTGGATTGAGTTAGCCAAAACACAACGGGATATTTCTGGTTTCATCCAGTCATATCCGGACAAAGTATTGTGGACTTCGTATACAATGGACCGAGAAAATCACAGTAAAAATGGTTTTGGAGAAAAGCAAAGTCTTTTCGTTAGGCAAGTGCATAAAATGTCATCTATACAAACAGCAATATCATGTTTGTTTGCCGCAGTTCCTCTAGCTTTCTCCCTAGAAAATACGAATGTGTAGAGCTGGTGTCTCCAGGTGGAAACAATTAGTGTTTCAATTTTACAAAATTAAATGTTCCCTGATAAAAATCATTCGAAACATAAAGTCCGTGGATAATATCAGGAATACGCAAACAGAGAGTCTGTAGTGATTTCTGGGATTGAGTAAGCCAAAACAAAAGCGGATATTCTCGGTTTCATCCAGTCATATCCGGACAAACTGGTGTGGAATTCGTATGCAATGGACCGAGAAAATCACAGTAAAAATGGTTGCGGAGAAAAGCAAAGTCTTTTCGTTAGAAAAGTGCATAAAATGTCATCTATACAAACAGAAATATCATGTTTGTATGACGCAGTTCCTCTAGCTTTCTACGTAGAAAATACGAATATGTAGAGCTGGTTTCTCCACATGGAACCAATTATTGTTTCTAAGCAAAAAATTAGATGTTCTCTGAAAAAAAAATTCAAAACAATAAAGTCCGTGGATAATATCAGGAATACACAAACACAGAGGCTGTAGCAATATTTTGGATTGAGTTAGCCAAAACAGAACCAGATATTTCTAATTTAATCCAGTAATATCCGGACAAACTGGTGTGGAATTCATATGCAATGGACCGATAAAATCACAGTAAAAATGGTTTTGGATTAAAGCAAAGTCTTTTTGTTAGGCAAGTGCATAAAATGTCATCTATAAAAACAGAAATATCATGTTTCTTTACTGCAGTTCCTCTAGCTTTCTACCTTGAAAATTCGATTGTGTAGAGCTGGTGTCTCCATGTGGAACCAATTAGTGTTTCAACTGTACAAAATTATATGTTCCCTGATAAAAACATTCAAAACAATAAAGTCCTCGATAATATTCAGAAAACACAAACACAGAGTCTTTGGCAATATTTCGGTTAGAGTTAGCCAAAACACATCCGATTATTTCTGGTTTCATCCATTCACAACTGGACAAACTGGTGTGGAATTCCTATGTAATGGACCGAGAAAATCACAGTAAAAATGGTTTTGGAGAAAAGCAAAGTCTTTTCGTTAGGCAAGTGCATAAAATGTCATCTATACAAACATAAATATCATGTTTGCCGCAGTTCCTCTAGCTTTCTCCCTAGAAAATACGAATCTGTAGAGCTGGTTCCCCATGATGAATAAATTAGTGTTTCAATGGTTCAAAATTAAATCTTCCCTGATAAAACATTAAAACAGTAAGTCCATCGATAATATCCAGAAAACACAAACACAGAGGCTGTAGCAATATCTGGGATTGAGTTAGCCAAAACAAAACCAGATATTTCGGTTTCATCCAGTCATATCCCGAAAAAGTGGTGTGGAAATCATATGCAATGGACCGAGAAAATCACAGTAAAAATGGTTTTGGAGAAAAGCAAAGTCTTTTCATTAGGGAATTGCATAAAATGTCATTGATACAAACAAAAATATCATGTTTGTTTGCGGCAGTTCCTCTAGCTTTCTCCCTAGAAAATACGAATGTGTAGAGCTGGTGTCTCCAGGTGGAACCAATTAGTGTTTCAACGGTACAATTGTTCCCTGATAAAAAACATTCAAAACAATAAATTCTGTAGATAATATCCAGAAAAAACAAACACAGAGGCTGTAGCAATATCTGGGATTGAGTTAGCCAAAATAAAACCAGATATTTCTGGTTTCATCCAGTCATATCCAGACAAACTGGTGTGTTATTCATATGCAATGGACCGAGAAAATCACAGTAAAAATGGTTTTGGAGAAAAGCAAAGTAGTTTCGTTAGGCAAGGCATAAAATGTCATCTAGACAAACAGAAATATCATGTTTGTTTGCGGCAGTTCCTCTAGCTTTCTCCTTAGAATATACGAATGTGTACAGCTGGTAACTCCATGTGTAAACAATTAGTGTTTCGCAGCACAAAATTAAATGTTCCCTGAAAAAAAAAAACATTGAAAGAAATAAAGTCTGTGGATAATATTTAGGAATACGCAAACACAGAGGCTGCATCAATATCTGTGATTTAGTTAGCAAAAAAAAAAAAAGGATATTTCCGGTTTCATTGAGTCATATCCAGACAAACTGGTGTGGAATTTGTCTGCAATGGACCGAGAAAATCACAGTAAAATGGTTTTGGAGAAGATAAAGTCATTTCATTATGGATGTGCATAAAATGTAATCTATACAAACAAAAATATCATGATTTTTTCCCGCAGTTCCTCTAGCTTTGTCCCTAGAAAACACGAATGTGTAGAGCTGGTTTCTCCATTTGCAAACAATTAGTGTTTCCAAGCACAAAATTAAATGTTCCCTGCAAAAAAAATTGAAAAAAATAAAATCCATGGATAATTCAGGAATACACAACACAGAGTCTCTAGCAGTATTTAGGATTGAGTTAGCCAAAACACAACCAGATATTTCTGGTTTCATCCAGTCATATCCGGACAAACTGGTGTGGAATTCGTATGCAATGGGCCGAGAAAATCACAGTAAAAATGGTTTTGGAGTAAAGCAAAGCCTTTTCATTAGGTAAGTAGATAAAATATCATCGATGCAAACAGAATTATCTTGTTTGTTTGCCGCAGTTCCTCTAGCGTTCTCCCTAGAAATACAAATATGTGGAGCTTGTATCTCCATGTTGAAACAATTAGTGTTTTCAAGCATAAATTAAATGTTCCCTGATAAAAAACATTCAAAACAATAAAGTCCATGGATAATATCAGGAATACACAAACATAGAGGCTGTAGCAATATCCTGGATTGAGTCAGCCAAAATAAACCCGGATATTTCCGTTTTCATCCAGTCATATCTGGACAAACTGGTGTGGAATTCGTATGCTATGGACTGAGAAAATCACAGTAAAAATGGTTTTTGAGAAAAGCAAAGTCTTTTCGTTAGGCAAGTGCATAAAATGTCATCGATACAAACAGAATTATCATGTGTGTTTGCCGCAGTTCCTCTAGCTTTCTCCCTAGAAAATACGAATGTGTAGAGCTGTTGTCCCCATGACGAACCAATTAGTGTTTTCAAGCACAAAATTAAATGTTCCCTGATAAAAACATTCAAAACAATAAAGTCCATCGATAATATCCTGAAATCACAAACAGAGAGACGTTCACAATATTTCGTATTGAGATAGCCAAAACACAACCGGATATTTCCGGTTTCATCCAGTCAGATCCGGACAAAGTGCTGTGGAATTCGTATGCAATGGACTGAGAAAATCACAGTAAAAATGGTTTTGGAGAAAAGCAAATTCCTTTCATTAGGCAAGTGCATAAAATGTCATCTATACAAAGAGAATTATTTTGTTTGTTTGCCGCAGTTCCTCTAGCTTTCTCCCTAGAAATACAAATATGTGGAGCTGGTATCTCAATGTTGAAACAATTAGTGTTTTAAAGCACAAAATTAAATGGTCCCTGAAAAAAAACATTCAAAACAATAATGTCTGTGGATAATATCAGGAATACACAAACACAGAGGCTGTAGCAATATCTGGGATTGAGTTAGCCAAAACAAAATAGGATATTTCCGGTTTCATCCAGTCATATCCGGACAAACTGGTGTGGAATTCGTATGCAATGGGCTGAGAAAATCACAGTAAAAATGGTTTTGAAGAAAAGCAAAGTCTTTTCGTTAGGCAAGTGCATAAAATGTCATCTATACAAACAGAATTATCATGCGTGTTTGCCGCAGTTCCTCTAGCTTTGTCCCTAGAAAACACGAATGTGTAGAGCTGGTTCCTCCATGTGCAAACAATTAGTGTTTCCAAGCAAAAAATTAAATGTTCCCTGCAAAAAAAAATTGAAAAAAATAAAGTCCATGGATAATATCAGGAATACACAAATGCAGAGTCTCTAGCAGTATTTAGGATTGAGTTAGCCAAAACACAACCGGATATTTCTGGTTTCATCCAGTCATATCTCGACAAACTGGTATGGAATTCGTATGCAATGGACCGAGAAAATCACAGTAAAAATGGTTTTGGAGAAAAGCAAAGTCTTTTGGTTAGCCAAGTGCATAAAATGTCATCTATAGAAACAGAAATATGATGTTTGTTTCCCACAGTTCCTCTAGCTTTCTCCCTAGAAAATACGAATCTGTAGAGCTGGTGTATCCATGTGGAAACAATTAGTGTTTTGCAGCAGAAAATTAAATGTTCCCTGAAAAAAAACATTCAAAACAATAAAGTCTGTTGATAACATCAGGAATACACAAAAACAGAGGCTGTAGCAATATCTGGGATTGGGTTAGCTGTAAGACCCCAGTTTACTCTAGACTGAAATGGAAATGGTAAAATGTTTAAAGTAAGTCGAAGAGGGTGTGTGAAAGTCACAAAAAGTATTTGGGTCAATTCAGCTGAACAGGCACCAGGTATCAACCCAAATTTGTATGACTTCTTCAGGGATGTGTTTTCTGTTTTTGTCTCTGTTGTATTTTCTGTTTTTAAACTCTGATGCCTTTTTGTAACTTTTTCTATCCTGCGGGGCATACTTCCCCTACCCCGCAGACTTGCTTCTATGCTCATAAGATCGGCTGCAGGGCACAGAGATGTGCTTGTGAACCTGTGTCTGGCAGCAGATTTGGTGGGCGCATGGGGAGGCGGCCGGCTGCCGCCTATCAGCTTAAACTTGTTCCAGGCTGAGGACACCGTTTACGTTCACGGGCACTAGACCAAGACGTATCGACCTTGGCTCTGGTTCAGTTGCTGTCTTCTCAACGATCAGTACGGGGGGGGACAGCGGCTGAACAGAGTCGAGGGACCGGCAGCCCTGCCAACAAGACGACACCAGAATGGAGACTACAATGCACTCAAAACCCATTCAAGATAAGACTCCTACAGACTGTTTAGTACTTGCAATACTTTTATTTTGTCTTACCCCGGTGATGGGCAGCCCACATATCCCAATGAAAATCACGAGGGAGGTAAGATCTGGTACCGCTGAGGTTGTGTGGTCCGTTACCCGCGTGGCCCCTTCTGGGATATGGTGGCCCTCCTTGCACCCCGATGTTTGTCAATTGGCTGTAGGAAGAGACACCTGGGACATCTCCGGCCTGTCTTATGATCAGACTCCCCTATGGAACAAAGGACCGGGCGAAAGCGTACACTTAATCACCTCTTAATTCTAATTGTTACCATTGTGGGATTTTTAATTTCTTTCCAAAAGAATCTTAGCCATTGCAGGACCCTTAGTAAAATAGGGCCTGCTCCTCGGGGTATGCAACTGACAACTGGTTATATTTTAAACACCCTGCTCCCTTTCTTTATTTCAGGCCTTTACAAAATTTAAAAAGTAATTCCTAAAATTTTAAGATTAAAATTAGTACAAAAAGAAGAGGAGGGAATGTAAGACCCTAAAATAATGTTAACAAGGGTAAAAGAAATTGGGCAGGTTTAAAATGGAGTTGCTTGTGAGCTAACTGCATACTGTTCTGCTTCTGTGCAAAATGGCTGGGCTTGCAAAATGCTTTCATGAGATAATTGAACTTTAGTTGAACCTGTAGCATGTGATAATTATTTTAGGAGCTATGTTAAGTTTTTGGGAACCATAAAAGCAGAAGTTGATTGAAAATGTACCCAACCTATGTCCTGATGACCCCGTATTTTTGCTTGCTCAAGTACTTTGTTCCTTTACCCTGGAAAAACCCTTTACCTTGTGATCCTTTGTCATGCTGTGGAAATATGCTAATGTTGTGGTTTTAAGCCTTAAATACTCTGTGCGATTGATGATCGGGGCCTCTCTTCGCACTGCACACGAGGGTGTTGTTGTGCTTAGAGACGGCCCATCTGCGCAGATGTAATAAACTTCCTCATGCTCTTTGCATCGATTGGAGTGGAATTCGTGCATCTGGGGTCGTTTGGATCGTGAGACACCTTTCGGGGTCTTACAAGCCAAAACAAAACCAGATATTTCTGCTGTCATCCAGTCATATCCGGACAAACTGGTGTGGAATTCGTATGCAATGGACCGAGAAAATCACAGTAAAAATGGTTTCGGAGAAAAGCAAAGTCTTTTCATTAGAAAGTGCATAAAATGTCATCGATACAAACAGAAATATGATGTTTGTTTCCCACAGTTCCTCTTGCTTTCTCCCTAGAAAATACAAATATGTAGAGCTGGTGTCTCCATGTGGAACCAATTACTGTATCCAAGCTCAAAATAAAATGTTCCCTGATAAAAAACATTCAAAACAATAAAGTCTGTGGATAATATCCAGAAAAAACAAACACAGAGGCTGTAGCAATATCTGGGATTGTGTTAGCCAAAGCAAAACCAGATATTTCCGGTTTCATCCAGTCATATCCGGACAAAGTGGTGTGGAATTCATATGCAATGGACCGAGAAAATCACAGTAAAAATGGTTTTGGAGAAAAGCAAAGTCTTTACGCTAGGCAAGTGCATAAAATGTCACCTATAGAAACAGAATTATCATGTTTGTTTGCAGCAATTCGTCTAGCTTTCTCCCTAGAAAATACGAATGTGTAGAGCCATTGTCTCCATGTGGAAACAATTAGTGTTTCAGCAGTACAAAATTCAATGTTCCCTGAAAAAAAAATTCAAAAAAATAAAGTCTGTGTATAATATCAGGAACACACAAACACAAAGGCTGTAGCAATATTTCGGATTTAGTTAGCCTAAAGACAACCAGATATTTCTGGTTTCATCCAGTCATATCCGGAAAAAGTGGTGTGGAATTTGTTTGCAATGGACCGAGAAAATCACTGTAAAAATGGTTTTGGAAAAAATAAAGTCATTTCGTTATGGAAGTTCGTAAAAGTCTATCTATACAAACAGAAATATCATGATTTTTTCCTGCAGTTCCTCTAGCTTTGTCCCTAGAAAACACGAATGTGTAGAGCTGGTTCCTCCATGTGGTACCAATTAGAATTTCCATGCACAAAATTAAATGTTCCCTGATAAAAACATTCAAAACAATACAGTCCATCGATAATATCAGGAAAACACAAACACAGAGACTTTCACAATATTTCAGATTAAGTTAGCCAAAATACAACCGGATATTTCTGGTTTCATCCAGTCATATCTGGACAAACTTGTGTGGAATTCCTATGCAATGGACCGAGAAAATCACAGTAAAAATGGTTTTGGAGAAAAGCAGTCTTTTCGTTATGCAAGTGCATAAAATGTCATTGATACAAACAGAAATATCATGTTTGTTTGCCGCAGTTCCTCTGGCTTTCTCCCTAGAAAATACGAATGTGTAGAGCTGGTGTCCCCATGAAGAACCAATTGGTGTTTTCAAGCACAGAATTAAATGTTCCCTCATAAAAATCATTCAAAACAATAAAGTCCATCGATAACATCCAGAAAACACAAACACAGAGGCTTTCACAATATTTCGGATTGAGTTAGCCAAAACACAGCCGGATATTTCTGTTTTAATACAGTCAGATCCGTACAAACTGGTTTGGAATACATATGCAATGGACCGAGAAAATCACAGTAAAAATGGTTTTGGAGAAAAGCAAAGTCTTTTTGTTAGGCAACTGCGTAAAATGTCATCGATATAAACAGAATTATCATGTTTGTTTGCCGCAGTTCCTCTAGCATTCTCGCTAGAAAATAAGAATGTGTAGAGCTGGTGTATACATGTGGAACCAATTAGTGTTGCAACGGTAGAAAAATAAATATTCCCTGATAAAAACATTCAAAACAATCAAGTCCATCGATAATATCCAGAAAACACAAACACAGAGGCTTTCACAATATTTCGGATTGAGGTATAAAAACACAACCGGATATTTCTGGATTCATCCAGTCATATCCGGACAAAGTGGTGTGGAATTCGTATGCTATGGACTGAGAAAATCAGAGTAAAAATTGTTTTGGAGAAAAGTAAAGACTTTTCGTTAGGCAAGTGCATAAAATGTCATCTAAACAAACAGAAATATCACATTATTTGCTGCAGTTCCTCTTTCTTTCTCCCTAGAAAATACAAATATGTAGAGTGGTTTCTCCATGTGCAACCAATTATTGTATCCAAGCTCAAAATAAAGTGTTCCCCGATAAAATACATTCAAAACAATAAAGTCTGTGGATAATATCCAGGAAAAACAAACACAGATGTTGTAGCAATATCTGGGATTGTGTTAGCCAAAACCAAACCAGATATTTCTGGATTCATCCTGTGATATCGGGACAAAGTGGAGAGGAATTCGTATGCAATGTACCGAGAAAATCACAGTAAAAATGATTTTGGAGAAGAGCAAAGTCTTTTCGTTAGGCAAGTGCATAAAATGTCATCTAGACAAACAGAAATATCATGTTTGTATGCCGCAGTTCCTCTAACTTTCTCCCTAGAAAATACGAATGTGTAGAGCTGGTGTCTCCAGGTGGAAACAATTAGTGTTTTAATGGTACAAAATAAAATGTTCCCTGATAAAAAAAATTCAAAACACTAAAGTCCATTTATAATATCCAGAAAACACAAACACAGAGGCTGTAGCAATATCTGGGATTGAGTTAGCGATAACACAACCAGATATTTCTGGTTTCATCCAGTAATATCCGGACAAACTGGTGTGGAATCTGTATGCAATGGACAGAGAAAATCACAATAAAAATGGTTTTGGATTAAAGCAAAGTCTTTTCGTTAGGCAAGTGCGTAAAATGTCATCTAGACAAAAAGAACTATCATGCTTGTTTGCCGCAGTTCCTCTAGCTTTTCCGTAGAAAATACTAATGTGTAGAGCTGATGTCTCCATGTGGAAACAATTAGTGTTTCCCAGCACAAAATTAAATGTTCCCTGAAAAAAAACATTCAAAACAATAAAGCCTGTGGATAATATCAGGAATACACAAACACAGAGGCGTTAGCAATACTTCGGATTGAGGTAGCCAAAACAAAACCGGATATTTCTGGTTTCATCCAGTCATATCCGGACAAAGTCTTCTGGAATTCGTATGCAATGGACTGAGGAAATCACAGTAAAAATGGTTTTAGAGAAAAGCAAAGTCTTTTCGTCAGGCAAGTGCATAAAATGTCATCGATACAAACAGAAATATCATGTTTGTTTACCGCAGTTCCTCTAGCTTTCTCCCTAGTAAATACGAATGTGTAGAGCTGGTGTCCCCATGATGAACCAATTAGTGTTTCTATGGTACAAAAATAAATGTTCCTTGATAAAAATATTCATAACAATAAAGGACATCGATAATATCCAGAAAACACAAACACAGTGGCTTTCACAATATTTCGAATGGAACTAGCCAAAACACAACAGGATGTTTGTGGATTCATCCAGTCATATCCGGACAAAATGGTGTGGAATTTGTATGCAATGGACAGAGAAAATCACAGTACAAATGCTTTTGGAGAAAAGCAAAGTCCTTTCCTTAGCCAAGTGCATAAAATGTCATCTACACAAACATAAATATCATGTTTGTTTGCCGCAGTTCCTCTAGCTTTCTCCCTGGAAAATACGAATATGTAGAGCTTGTTTCTGCATGTGGAACCAATTACTGTATCCAAGCTCAAAATAAAATGTTCCCCTATAAAAAACATTCAAAACAATGAAATCTGTGGATAATTTCCAGAAAACACAAACACAGAGGCTGTAGCAATATCTGGATTGAGTTAGCCAAAACAAAACGAGATATTTCCCGTTTCATCCAGTCATATCCAGACAAAGTGGTGTAGAATTCGTATGCATTGGGCTTTGAAAATCAGAGTAAATGGTTTTGGAGAAAAGCAAAGTCTTTTCGTTAGGAAAGTGCATAAAATGTCATCTATACAAACAGAAATATGATGTTTGCCGCAGTTCCTCTAGCTTTCCCCCTAGAAAATACAAATGTGTTGAGCTGTTGTCCCCATGATGAACCAATTAGTGTTTCAACGGTACAAAATTAAATGTTCCCTGATAAAAACATTCAAAACAATGAAGTCCGCGGATAATATCAGGAATACACAAACACAGAAGCTATAGAATTATCTGGGATTGAGTTAGCCAAAAATAAACGGATATTTCCGTTTTCCAGTCATATCCAAATAAACTGGTGTGGAATACATATGCAATGGACAGAGAAAATCACAATAAAAACGGTTTTGGAGAAAAGCAAAGTGTTTTTGTTAGGCAAGTGCATATAATGTCATCTATACAAACATAAATATCATGTTTGTTTTTCACAGTTCCTCTAATTTCTCCCTAGGAAATACAAATGTGTAGAGCTGTTGTCACCATGTGGAACAAATTAGTGTTTCCAAGAACAAAATTAAATGTTCCCTGATAAATAAAATTCAGTGCAGTAAAGTCCGCGGATAATATCAGGAATACACAAATACAGAGGTTGTAGCAATATTTGGATTGAGATAGCCAAAACACAAGCGGATATTTCTGGTTTCATCCAGTCATATCCGGATGAACTGGTGTGGATTCGTATGCAATGGACCGAGAAAATCACAGTAAAAATGGTTTTGGAGAAAAGCAAAGTCTTTTCGTTAGGCAAGTGCATAAAATGTCATCTATAGAAACAGAAATATCATGTTTGTGTGTCACAGTTCCTCTAGCATTCTCCCTAGAAAATAGCAATGTGTAGAGCTGGTGGCTCCATGTGGAAAATACAAATGTGTAGAGCTGGTGGCCCCATGATGAACCAATTAGTGTTTCAACAGTACAAAATTAAATGTTCCCTGATAAAAATATTCAAAATAATAAAGTCCATCAATAATATTCATAAAACACAATCACATATGCTTTCACAATATTTCGGATTGAGATAGCGAAAACACAACCGGATATTTCTGGTTTCATCCAGTCTTATCCGGACAAAGAGGTATGGAATTCGTATGCAATGAACCAAAAAAATCACAGTAAAAATGGTTTTGGATAAAAGCAAAGTATTTTCCTTAGGCAAGTGCATATAATGTCATCTATACAAACAGAAATATCATGTTTGTGTTTCACAGTTCCTCTAGATTTCTCCCTAGAAAATAGGAATGTGTAGAGCTGTTGTCACCATGTGGAACCAATTAGTGTTTCCAAGAACAAAATTAAACGTTCCCTGAAAAAAAACATTCAAAAAAATAAAGTCCGTGGAAAATATCAGGAATACACAAACACAGAGGCTGTAGCAATAACTGGGATTGAGTTAGCCAAAACACATCGCGATATTTCTGGTTTCATCCAGTCATATCTGGACAAAAGGTGTGGAATTCATATGCAATGGACTGAGAAAATCACAGTAAAAATGGATTTGGAGAAAACAGTCTTTTCGTTAGGCAAGTGCATAAAATGTCATCTAGACAAACAGAAATATCATGTTTGTTTGCCGCAGTTCCTCTAGCTTTCTCCATAGAAAATACCAACGTGTAGAGCTGGTGTCTCCATGTGTAACCAATTAGTGTTTCCAAGCTCAAAATTAAATGTTCCCTGATAAATAAAATTCAAAACAATAAAGTCTTTGGATAATATCAGGAATACACAAACACAGAGGCTGTACCAATATCTGGGATTGAGTTAGCAAAAACACAACCGGATATTTCTGGTTTCATCCAGTCATATCTGGACAAAAGGTGTGGAATTCATACGCAATTGACCGAGAAAATCACAGTAAAAATGGTTTTGGAGAAAACAGTCTTTTCGTTAGGCAAGTGCATAAAATGTCATCTAGACAAACAGAAATATCATGTTTGTTTGCCGCAGTTCCTCTAGCTTTCTCCATATAAAATACCAATGTGTAGAGCTGGTGACTCCATGTGTAACCAATTAGTGTTTCCAAGCTCAAAATTAAATGTTCCCTGATAAATAAAATTCAAAACAATAAAGTCTTTGGATAATATCCAGAAAACACAAACAGAGGGTCTGTAGCAATATCTTTGACTGAGTTAGCCAAAATAAACCGGATATTTCTGTTTTCATCCAGTCATATCCGGACAAACTGGTGTGGAATTCCCATGCAATGGACCGAGAAAATCAGAGTAAAAATGGTTTTGGAGTAAAGCAAAGTCTTTTCGTTAGGCAAGTGCATAAAATGTCATCTAGACAAACAGAAATATCAGGTTTGTTTGCCTCAGTTCTCTAGCTTTCTCCCTAGAAAATACGAGTATGTTCAGCTGGTGTCTCCATGTGGAACCAATTACTGTATCCAATCTCAAAATAAAATGTTCCCTGAAAAAAAAATTCAAAACAATAACGTCCGTGGATAATATCAGGAATACACAAACACAGAGGCTGTAGCAATATTTCAGATTGAGTTAGCCAAAACACAACCGGATATTTCTGGTTTCATCCAGTAATATCCGGACAAAGTGGTTTGGAATTCGTATGCAATGGACCGAGAAAATCAGAGTAAAAATGGTTTTGGAGAAAAGCAAAGTCTTTTCATTAGGCAAGAGCATAAAATATAATCGATACAAACAGAAATATCATGTTTGTTTACCGCAGTTACTCTAGCTTTCTGCCTAGATAATACGAATGTGCAGACCTGGTGTCTCCATGTGCAACCAATTACTGTATCCAAGCTCAAAATAAAATGTTCCCCGATAAAAAATATTCAAAACAATAAAGTCTGTGGATAATATCCAGAAAAAGCAAACACAGAGGCTGTAGCAATATCTGGGTTTGAGTTTGCCAAAACAAAACCAGATATTTCCGGATTCATCCAGTCATATCCGGACAAAGTGGTGTGGAAGTCGTATGCAATGGACCGAGAAAATCACAGTAAAAATGGTTTTGGAGTAAAGTAAATTCTTTAAGTTAGGCAAGTGCATAAAATGTCATCTATACAAACAGAAATATCATGTTTCTTGCCACAGTTCCTCTAGCTTTTTCCCTAGAAAATACGAATGTTTAGTGCGGGTGTTCCCATTATGAAAGAATTAGTGTTTCAATGGTACAAAATTAAATGTTCCCGGATAAAAACATTGAAAACGATAAAGTCCATAGATAATATCCGGAAAATACAAACACAGAGGCTGTAGCAATATTTCGGATTGAGTTAGCCAAAACACAACCGGATATTTGTGGTTTCATCCAGTCATATCCGGACAAAGTGGTGTGGAAATCGTATGCAATGGAGCGAGAAAATCACAGTAAAAATGCTTTTGGAGAAAAGCAAAGTCTTTTCATTAGGCAAATAGTTAAAATTTCATCGATAAAAAAGAAATATCATGTTTCTTTGCCCCAGTTCCTCTAGCTTTCTCCCTAGAAAATACGAATGTGTAGAGCTGGTGCCCCCATGACGAACCAGTTAGTGTTTCCGAGCCCAAAATTAAATGTTCCCTGAAATAAAAAATTCAAAACAATAAAGTCCTTAGATAATATCAGGAATACACAAAAACAGTGGCTGTAGCAATATTTCAGATTGATTAGCCAAAACTCAACCAGGTACTTCTGGTTTCATCCAGTCATATCTGGACAAACTGGTGTGGAGTTCGTATGCAATGGACCGAGAAAATCACAGTACAAAGGTTTTGGGGAAAAGCAAAGTCTTTTCGTTTGGCAAATGCATAAAATGTCATACAGACAAACAGAAATATCATGTTTGTTTGCCCCAGTTCATCTAGCTTTCTCCCTGGAAAATACGAATGTGTAGACCTGGTGTCTCCATGTGGAACGAATTAGAGTTTCCAAGCCAAAATTAAATGTTCCCTGATAAAAAACATTCAAAACAATAAAGTCCATGGATAATATTAGGAATACACAAACACAGAAGCTGTAGCAATATCTCGGATTGAGTTAGCCAAAACAAAACCGGATATTTCTGGTTTCATCCAGTAATATGCGGACAAACTGGTGTGGAATTCATATGAATGGACCGAGAAAATCACTGTAAAAATGGTTTTGCAGAAAAGCAAAGTCTTTTTGTTAGGCAAGTGCATAAAATCTCATCTATAGCAACTTAAATATCATGTTTGTTTTCCGCAGTTCCTGTAGCTTTCTCCCTAGAAAAAGCAAATGTGTAGAGCTGATGTCCCCATAATGAAACAATTAGTCTTTCCAGGGTACAATATTAAATATTCCCTGATAAAAAACTTTCAAAACAATAAAGTCCATCGATAATATCCAGAAAACACAAACACAGAAGCTTTCACAATATTTCGGATTGAGTTAGCCAAAACACAACCGGATATTTCTGGATACATCCAGTCATATCCGGACAAACTGGTGTGGAATTCGTATGCAATGGACCGAGAAAATCACAGTAAAAATGGTTTTGGAGAAAAGCAAAGTCTTTTCCTTAGGCAAGTGCATATAATGTCATCTATACAAACAGAAATATCATGTTTGTGTTTCACAGTTCCTCTAGTTTTCTCCCTAGAAAATAGGAATGTGTAGAGCTGTTGTCACCATGTGGAACCAATTAGTGTTTCCAAGAACAAAATTAAACGTTCCCTGAAAAAAAACATTCAAAAAAATAAAGTCCGTGGAAAATATCAGGAATACACAAACACAGAGGCTGTAGCAATAACTGGGATTGAGTTAGCCAAAACACATCGCGATATTTCTGGTTTCATCCAGTCATATCTGGACAAAAGGTGTGGAATTCATATGCAATGGACTGAGAAAATCACAGTAAAAATGGATTTGGAGAAAACAGTCTTTTCGTTAGGCAAGTGCATAAAATGTCATCTAGACAAACAGAAATATCATGTTTGTTTGCCGCAGTTCCTCTAGCTTTCTCCATAGAAAATACCAATGTGTAGAGCTGGTGTCTCCATGTGTAACCAATTAGTGTTTCCAAGCTCAAAATTAAATGTTCCCTGATAAATAAAATTCAAAACAATAAAGTCTTTGGATAATATCAGGAATACACAAACACAGAGGCTGTACCAATATCTGGGATTGAGTTAGCAAAAACACAACCGGATATTTCTGGTTTCATCCAGTCATATCTGGACAAAAGGTGTGGAATTCATACGCAATTGACCGAGAAAATCACAGTAAAAATGGTTTTGGAGAAAACAGTCTTTTCGTTAGGCAAGTGCATAAAATGTCATCTAGACAAACAGAAATATCATGTTTGTTTGCCGCAGTTCCTCTAGCTTTCTCCATAGAAAATACCAATGTGTAGAGCTGGTGACTCCATGTGTAACCAATTAGTGTTTCCAAGCTCAAAATTAAATGTTCCCTGATAAATAAAATTCAAAACAATAAAGTCTTTGGATAATATCCAGAAAACACAAACAGAGGGTCTGTAGCAATATCTTTGACTGAGTTAGCCAAAATAAACCGGATATTTCTGTTTTCATCCAGTCATATCCGGACAAACTGGTGTGGAATTCCCATGCAATGGACCGAGAAAATCAGAGTAAAAATGGTTTTGGAGTAAAGCAAAGTCTTTTCGTTAGGCAAGTGCATAAAATGTCATCTAGACAAACAGAAATATCAGGTTTGTTTGCCTCAGTTCTCTAGCTTTCTCCCTAGAAAATACGAGTATGTTCAGCTGGTGTCTCCATGTGGAACCAATTACTGTATCCAATCTCAAAATAAAATGTTCCCTGAAAAAAAAATTCAAAACAATAACGTCCGTGGATAATATCAGGAATACACAAACACAGAGGCTGTAGCAATATTTCAGATTGAGTTAGCCAAAACACAACCGGATATTTCTGGTTTCATCCAGTAATATCCGGACAAAGTGGTTTGGAATTCGTATGCAATGGACCGAGAAAATCAGAGTAAAAATGGTTTTGGAGAAAAGCAAAGTCTTTTCATTAGGCAAGAGCATAAAATATAAACGATACAAACAGAAATATCATGTTTGTTTACCGCAGTTACTCTAGCTTTCTGCCTAGATAATACGAATGTGCAGACCTGGTGTCTCCATGTGCAACCAATTACTGTATCCAAGCTCAAAATAAAATGTTCCCCGATAAAAAATATTCAAAACAATAAAGTCTGTGGATAATATCCAGAAAAAGCAAACACAGAGGCTGTAGCAATATCTGGGTTTGAGTTTGCCAAAACAAAACCAGATATTTCCGGATTCATCCAGTCATATCCGGACAAAGTGGTGTGGAAGTCGTATGCAATGGACCGAGAAAATCACAGTAAAAATGGTTTTGGAGTAAAGTAAATTCTTTAAGTTAGGCAAGTGCATAAAATGTCATCTATACAAACAGAAATATCATGTTTCTTGCCACAGTTCCTCTAGCTTTTTCCCTAGAAAATACGAATGTTTAGTGCGGGTGTTCCCATTATGAAAGAATTAGTGTTTCAATGGTACAAAATTAAATGTTCCCGGATAAAAACATTGAAAACGATAAAGTCCATAGATAATATCCGGAAAATACAAACACAGAGGCTGTAGCAATATTTCGGATTGAGTTAGCCAAAACACAACCGGATATTTGTGGTTTCATCCAGTCATATCCGGACAAAGTGGTGTGGAAATCGTATGCAATGGAGCGAGAAAATCACAGTAAAAATGCTTTTGGAGAAAAGCAAAGTCTTTTCATTAGGCAAATAGTTAAAATTTCATCGATAAAAAAGAAATATCATGTTTCTTTGCCCCAGTTCCTCTAGCTTTCTCCCTAGAAAATACGAATGTGTAGAGCTGGTGCCCCCATGATGAACCAGTTAGTGTTTCCGAGCCCAAAATTAAATGTTCCCTGAAATAAAAAATTCAAAACAATAAAGTCCTTAGATAATATCAGGAATACACAAAAACAGTGGCTGTAGCAATATTTCAGATTGATTAGCCAAAACTCAACCAGGTACTTCTGGTTTCATCCAGTCATATCTGGACAAACTGGTGTGGAGTTCGTATGCAATGGACCGAGAAAATCACAGTACAAAGGTTTTGGGGAAAAGCAAAGTCTTTTCGTTTGGCAAATGCATAAAATGTCATACAGACAAACAGAAATATCATGTTTGTTTGCCCCAGTTCATCTAGCTTTCTCCCTGGAAAATACGAATGTGTAGACCTGGTGTCTCCATGTGGAACGAATTAGAGTTTCCAAGCCAAAATTAAATGTTCCCTGATAAAAAACATTCAAAACAATAAAGTCCATGGATAATATTAGGAATACACAAACACAGAAGCTGTAGCAATATCTCGGATTGAGTTAGCCAAAACAAAACCGGATATTTCTGGTTTCATCCAGTAATATGCGGACAAACTGGTGTGGAATTCATATGAATGGACCGAGAAAATCACTGTAAAAATGGTTTTGCAGAAAAGCAAAGTCTTTTTGTTAGGCAAGTGCATAAAATCTCATCTATAGCAACTTAAATATCATGTTTGTTTTCCGCAGTTCCTGTAGCTTTCTCCCTAGAAAAAACAAATGTGTAGAGCTGATGTCCCCATAATGAAACAATTAGTCTTTCCAGGGTACAATATTAAATATTCCCTGATAAAAAACTTTCAAAACAATAAAGTCCATCGATAATATCCAGAAAACACAAACACAGAAGCTTTCACAATATTTCGGATTGAGTTAGCCAAAACACAACCGGATATTTCTGGATACATCCAGTCATATCCGGACAAACTGGTGTGGAATTCGTATGCAATGGACCGAGAAAATCACAGTAAAAATGGTTTTGGAGAAAAGCAAAGTCTTTTCCTTAGGCAAGTGCATATAATGTCATCTATACAAACAGAAATATCATGTTTGTGTTTCACAGTTCCTCTAGTTTTCTCCCTAGAAAATAGGAATGTGTAGAGCTGTTGTCACCATGTGGAACCAATTAGTGTTTCCAAGAACAAAATTAAACGTTCCCTGAAAAAAAAATTCAAAAAAATAAAGTCCGTGGAAAATATCAGGAATACACAAACACAGAGGCTGTAGCAATAACTGGGATTGAGTTAGCCAAAACACATCGCGATATTTCTGGTTTCATCCAGTCATATCTGGACAAAAGGTGTGGAATTCATATGCAATGGACTGAGAAAATCACAGTAAAAATGGATTTGGAGAAAACAGTCTTTTCGTTAGGCAAGTGCATAAAATGTCATCTAGACAAACAGAAATATCATGTTTGTTTGCCGCAGTTCCTCTAGCTTTCTCCATAGAAAATACCAATGTGTAGAGCTGGTGTCTCCATGTGTAACCAATTAGTGTTTCCAAGCTCAAAATTAAATGTTCCCTGATAAATAAAATTCAAAACAATAAAGTCTTTGGATAATATCAGGAATACACAAACACAGAGGCTGTACCAATATCTGGGATTGAGTTAGCAAAAACACAACCGGATATTTCTGGTTTCATCCAGTCATATCTGGACAAAAGGTGTGGAATTCATACGCAATTGACCGAGAAAATCACAGTAAAAATGGTTTTGGAGAAAACAGTCTTTTCGTTAGGCAAGTGCATAAAATGTCATCTAGACAAACAGAAATATCATGTTTGTTTGCCGCAGTTCCTCTAGCTTTCTCCATAAAAAATACCAATGTGTAGAGCTGGTGACTCCATGTGTAACCAATTAGTGTTTCCAAGCTCAAAATTAAATGTTCCCTGATAAATAAAATTCAAAACAATAAAGTCTTTGGATAATATCCAGAAAACACAAACAGAGGGTCTGTAGCAATATCTTTGACTGAGTTAGCCAAAATAAACCGGATATTTCTGTTTTCATCCAGTCATATCCGGACAAACTGGTGTGGAATTCCCATGCAATGGACCGAGAAAATCAGAGTAAAAATGGTTTTGGAGTAAAGCAAAGTCTTTTCGTTAGGCAAGTGCATAAAATGTCATCTAGACAAACAGAAATATCAGGTTTGTTTGCCTCAGTTCTCTAGCTTTCTCCCTAGAAAATACGAGTATGTTCAGCTGGTGTCTCCATGTGGAACCAATTACTGTATCCAATCTCAAAATAAAATGTTCCCTGAAAAAAAAATTCAAAACAATAACGTCCGTGGATAATATCAGGAATACACAAACACAGAGGCTGTAGCAATATTTCAGATTGAGTTAGCCAAAACACAACCGGATATTTCTGGTTTCATCCAGTAATATCCGGACAAAGTGGTTTGGAATTCGTATGCAATGGACCGAGAAAATCAGAGTAAAAATGGTTTTGGAGAAAAGCAAAGTCTTTTCATTAGGCAAGAGCATAAAATATAATCGATACAAACAGAAATATCATGTTTGTTTACCGCAGTTACTCTAGCTTTCTGCCTAGATAATACGAATGTGCAGACCTGGTGTCTCCATGTGCAACCAATTACTGTATCCAAGCTCAAAATAAAATGTTCCCCGATAAAAAATATTCAAAACAATAAAGTCTGTGGATAATATCCAGAAAAAGCAAACACAGAGGCTGTAGCAATATCTGGGTTTGAGTTTGCCAAAACAAAACCAGATATTTCCGGATTCATCCAGTCATATCTGGACAAAGTGGTGTGGAAGTCGTATGCAATGGACCGAGAAAATCACAGTAAAAATGGTTTTGGAGTAAAGTAAATTCTTTAAGTTAGGCAAGTGCATAAAATGTCATCTATACAAACAGAAATATCATGTTTCTTGCCACAGTTCCTCTAGCTTTTTCCCTAGAAAATACGAATGTTTAGTGCGGGTGTTCCCATTATGAAAGAATTAGTGTTTCAATGGTACAAAATTAAATGTTCCCGGATAAAAACATTGAAAACGATAAAGTCCATAGATAATATCCGGAAAATACAAACACAGAGGCTGTAGCAATATTTCGGATTGAGTTAGCCAAAACACAACCGGATATTTGTGGTTTCATCCAGTCATATCCGGACAAAGTGGTGTGGAAATCGTATGCAATGGAGCGAGAAAATCACAGTAAAAATGCTTTTGGAGAAAAGCAAAGTCTTTTCATTAGGCAAATAGTTAAAATTTCATCGATAAAAAAGAAATATCATGTTTCTTTGCCCCAGTTCCTCTAGCTTTCTCCCTAGAAAATACGAATGTGTAGAGCTGGTGCCCCCATGATGAACCAGTTAGTGTTTCCGAGCCCAAAATTAAATGTTCCCTGAAATAAAAAATTCAAAACAATAAAGTCCTTAGATAATATCAGGAATACACAAAAACAGTGGCTGTAGCAATATTTCAGATTGATTAGCCAAAACTCAACCAGGTACTTCTGGTTTCATCCAGTCATATCTGGACAAACTGGTGTGGAGTTCGTATGCAATGGACCGAGAAAATCACAGTACAAAGGTTTTGGGGAAAAGCAAAGTCTTTTCGTTTGGCAAATGCATAAAATGTCATACAGACAAACAGAAATATCATGTTTGTTTGCCCCAGTTCATCTAGCTTTCTCCCTGGAAAATACGAATGTGTAGACCTGGTGTCTCCATGTGGAACGAATTAGAGTTTCCAAGCCAAAATTAAATGTTCCCTGATAAAAAACATTCAAAACAATAAAGTCCATGGATAATATTAGGAATACACAAACACAGAAGCTGTAGCAATATCTCGGATTGAGTTAGCCAAAACAAAACCGGATATTTCTGGTTTCATCCAGTAATATGCGGACAAACTGGTGTGGAATTCATATGAATGGACCGAGAAAATCACTGTAAAAATGGTTTTGCAGAAAAGCAAAGTCTTTTTGTTAGGCAAGTGCATAAAATCTCATCTATAGCAACTTAAATATCATGTTTGTTTTCCGCAGTTCCTGTAGCTTTCTCCCTAGAAAAAGCAAATGTGTAGAGCTGATGTCCCCATAATGAAACAATTAGTCTTTCCAGGGTACAATATTAAATATTCCCTGATAAAAAACTTTCAAAACAATAAAGTCCATCGATAATATCCAGAAAACACAAACACAGAAGCTTTCACAATATTTCGGATTGAGTTAGCCAAAACACAACCGGATATTTCTGGATACATCCAGTCATATCCGGACAAACTGGTGTGGAATTCGTATGCAATGGACCGAGAAAATCACAGTAAAAATGGTTTTGGAGAAAAGCAAAGTCTTTTCCTTAGGCAAGTGCATATAATGTCATCTATACAAACAGAAATATCATGTTTGTGTTTCACAGTTCCTCTAGTTTTCTCCCTAGAAAATAGGAATGTGTAGAGCTGTTGTCACCATGTGGAACCAATTAGTGTTTCCAAGAACAAAATTAAACGTTCCCTGAAAAAAAACATTCAAAAAAATAAAGTCCGTGGAAAATATCAGCAATACACAAACACAGAGGCTGTAGCAATAACTGGGATTGAGTTAGCCAAAACACATCGCGATATTTCTGGTTTCATCCAGTCATATCTGGACAAAAGGTGTGGAATTCATATGCAATGGACTGAGAAAATCACAGTAAAAATGGATTTGGAGAAAACAGTCTTTTCGTTAGGCAAGTGCATAAAATGTCATCTAGACAAACAGAAATATCATGTTTGTTTGCCGCAGTTCCTCTAGCTTTCTCCATAGAAAATACCAATGTGTAGAGCTGGTGTCTCCATGTGTAACCAATTAGTGTTTCCAAGCTCAAAATTAAATGTTCCCTGATAAATAAAATTCAAAACAATAAAGTCTTTGGATAATATCAGGAATACACAAACACAGAGGCTGTACCAATATCTGGGATTGAGTTAGCAAAAACACAACCGGATATTTCTGGTTTCATCCAGTCATATCTGGACAAAAGGTGTGGAATTCATACGCAATTGACCGAGAAAATCACAGTAAAAATGGTTTTGGAGAAAACAGTCTTTTCGTTAGGCAAGTGCATAAAATGTCATCTAGACAAACAGAAATATCATGTTTGTTTGCCGCAGTTCCTCTAGCTTTCTCCATAAAAAATACCAATGTGTAGAGCTGGTGACTCCATGTGTAACCAATTAGTGTTTCCAAGCTCAAAATTAAATGTTCCCTGATAAATAAAATTCAAAACAATAAAGTCTTTGGATAATATCCAGAAAACACAAACAGAGGGTCTGTAGCAATATCTTTGACTGAGTTAGCCAAAATAAACCGGATATTTCTGTTTTCATCCAGTCATATCCGGACAAACTGGTGTGGAATTCCCATGCAATGGACCGAGAAAATCAGAGTAAAAATGGTTTTGGAGTAAAGCAAAGTCTTTTCGTTAGGCAAGTGCATAAAATGTCATCTAGACAAACAGAAATATCAGGTTTGTTTGCCTCAGTTCTCTAGCTTTCTCCCTAGAAAATACGAGTATGTTCAGCTGGTGTCTCCATGTGGAACCAATTACTGTATCCAATCTCAAAATAAAATGTTCCCTGAAAAAAAAATTCAAAACAATAACGTCCGTGGATAATATCAGGAATACACAAACACAGAGGCTGTAGCAATATTTCAGATTGAGTTAGCCAAAACACAACCGGATATTTCTGGTTTCATCCAGTAATATCCGGACAAAGTGGTTTGGAATTCGTATGCAATGGACCGAGAAAATCAGAGTAAAAATGGTTTTGGAGAAAAGCAAAGTCTTTTCATTAGGCAAGAGCATAAAATATAATCGATACAAACAGAAATATCATGTTTGTTTACCGCAGTTACTCTAGCTTTCTGCCTAGATAATACGAATGTGCAGACCTGGTGTCTCCATGTGCAACCAATTACTGTATCCAAGCTCAAAATAAAATGTTCCCCGATAAAAAATATTCAAAACAATAAAGTCTGTGGATAATATCCAGAAAAAGCAAACACAGAGGCTGTAGCAATATCTGGGTTTGAGTTTGCCAAAACAAAACCAGATATTTCCGGATTCATCCAGTCATATCCGGACAAAGTGGTGTGGAAGTCGTATGCAATGGACCGAGAAAATCACAGTAAAAATGGTTTTGGAGTAAAGTAAATTCTTTAAGTTAGGCAAGTGCATAAAATGTCATCTATACAAACAGAAATATCATGTTTCTTGCCACAGTTCCTCTAGCTTTTTCCCTAGAAAATACGAATGTTTAGTGCGGGTGTTCCCATTATGAAAGAATTAGTGTTTCAATGGTACAAAATTAAATGTTCCCGGATAAAAACATTGAAAACGATAAAGTCCATAGATAATATCCGGAAAATACAAACACAGAGGCTGTAGCAATATTTCGGATTGAGTTAGCCAAAACACAACCGGATATTTGTGGTTTCATCCAGTCATATCCGGACAAAGTGGTGTGGAAATCGTATGCAATGGAGCGAGAAAATCACAGTAAAAATGCTTTTGGAGAAAAGCAAAGTCTTTTCATTAGGCAAATAGTTAAAATTTCATCGATAAAAAAGAAATATCATGTTTCTTTGCCCCAGTTCCTCTAGCTTTCTCCCTAGAAAATACGAATGTGTAGAGCTGGTGCCCCCATGATGAACCAGTTAGTGTTTCCGAGCCCAAAATTAAATGTTCCCTGAAATAAAAAATTCAAAACAATAAAGTCCTTAGATAATATCAGGAATACACAAAAACAGTGGCTGTAGCAATATTTCAGATTGATTAGCCAAAACTCAACCAGGTACTTCTGGTTTCATCCAGTCATATCTGGACAAACTGGTGTGGAGTTCGTATGCAATGGACCGAGAAAATCACAGTACAAAGGTTTTGGGGAAAAGCAAAGTCTTTTCGTTTGGCAAATGCATAAAATGTCATACAGACAAACAGAAATATCATGTTTGTTTGCCCCAGTTCATCTAGCTTTCTCCCTGGAAAATACGAATGTGTAGACCTGGTGTCTCCATGTGGAACGAATTAGAGTTTCCAAGCCAAAATTAAATGTTCCCTGATAAAAAACATTCAAAACAATAAAGTCCATGGATAATATTAGGAATACACAAACACAGAAGCTGTAGCAATATCTCGGATTGAGTTAGCCAAAACAAAACCGGATATTTCTGGTTTCATCCAGTAATATGCGGACAAACTGGTGTGGAATTCATATGAATGGACCGAGAAAATCACTGTAAAAATGGTTTTGCAGAAAAGCAAAGTCTTTTTGTTAGGCAAGTGCATAAAATCTCATCTATAGCAACTTAAATATCATGTTTGTTTTCCGCAGTTCCTGTAGCTTTCTCCCTAGAAAAAACAAATGTGTAGAGCTGATGTCCCCATAATGAAACAATTAGTCTTTCCAGGGTACAATATTAAATATTCCCTGATAAAAAACTTTCAAAACAATAAAGTCCATCGATAATATCCAGAAAACACAAACACAGAAGCTTTCACAATATTTCGGATTGAGTTAGCCAAAACACAACCGGATATTTCTGGATACATCCAGTCATATCCGGACAAACTGGTGTGGAATTCGTATGCAATGGACCGAGAAAATCACAGTAAAAATGGTTTTGGAGAAAAGCAAAGTCTTTTCCTTAGGCAAGTGCATATAATGTCATCTATACAAACAGAAATATCATGTTTGTGTTTCACAGTTCCTCTAGTTTTCTCCCTAGAAAATAGGAATGTGTAGAGCTGTTGTCACCATGTGGAACCAATTAGTGTTTCCAAGAACAAAATTAAACGTTCCCTGAAAAAAAACATTCAAAAAAATAAAGTCCGTGGAAAATATCAGGAATACACAAACACAGAGGCTGTAGCAATAACTGGGATTGAGTTAGCCAAAACACATCGCGATATTTCTGGTTTCATCCAGTCATATCTGGACAAAAGGTGTGGAATTCATATGCAATGGACTGAGAAAATCACAGTAAAAATGGATTTGGAGAAAACAGTCTTTTCGTTAGGCAAGTGCATAAAATGTCATCTAGACAAACAGAAATATCATGTTTGTTTGCCGCAGTTCCTCTAGCTTTCTCCATAGAAAATACCAATGTGTAGAGCTGGTGTCTCCATGTGTAACCAATTAGTGTTTCCAAGCTCAAAATTAAATGTTCCCTGATAAATAAAATTCAAAACAATAAAGTCTTTGGATAATATCAGGAATACACAAACACAGAGGCTGTACCAATATCTGGGATTGAGTTAGCAAAAACACAACCGGATATTTCTGGTTTCATCCAGTCATATCTGGACAAAAGGTGTGGAATTCATACGCAATTGACCGAGAAAATCACAGTAAAAATGGTTTTGGAGAAAACAGTCTTTTCGTTAGGCAAGTGCATAAAATGTCATCTAGACAAACAGAAATATCATGTTTGTTTGCCGCAGTTCCTCTAGCTTTCTCCATAAAAAATACCAATGTGTAGAGCTGGTGACTCCATGTGTAACCAATTAGTGTTTCCAAGCTCAAAATTAAATGTTCCCTGATAAATAAAATTCAAAACAATAAAGTCTTTGGATAATATCCAGAAAACACAAACAGAGGGTCTGTAGCAATATCTTTGACTGAGTTAGCCAAAATAAACCGGATATTTCTGTTTTCATCCAGTCATATCCGGACAAACTGGTGTGGAATTCCCATGCAATGGACCGAGAAAATCAGAGTAAAAATGGTTTTGGAGTAAAGCAAAGTCTTTTCGTTAGGCAAGTGCATAAAATGTCATCTAGACAAACAGAAATATCAGGTTTGTTTGCCTCAGTTCTCTAGCTTTCTCCCTAGAAAATACGAGTATGTTCAGCTGGTGTCTCCATGTGGAACCAATTACTGTATCCAATCTCAAAATAAAATGTTCCCTGAAAAAAAAATTCAAAACAATAACGTCCGTGGATAATATCAGGAATACACAAACACAGAGGCTGTAGCAATATTTCAGATTGAGTTAGCCAAAACACAACCGGATATTTCTGGTTTCATCCAGTAATATCCGGACAAAGTGGTTTGGAATTCGTATGCAATGGACCGAGAAAATCAGAGTAAAAATGGTTTTGGAGAAAAGCAAAGTCTTTTCATTAGGCAAGAGCATAAAATATAATCGATACAAACAGAAATATCATGTTTGTTTACCGCAGTTACTCTAGCTTTCTGCCTAGATAATACGAATGTGCAGACCTGGTGTCTCCATGTGCAACCAATTACTGTATCCAAGCTCAAAATAAAATGTTCCCCGATAAAAAATATTCAAAACAATAAAGTCTGTGGATAATATCCAGAAAAAGCAAACACAGAGGCTGTAGCAATATCTGGGTTTGAGTTTGCCAAAACAAAACCAGATATTTCCGGATTCATCCAGTCATATCCGGACAAAGTGGTGTGGAAGTCGTATGCAATGGACCGAGAAAATCACAGTAAAAATGGTTTTGGAGTAAAGTAAATTCTTTAAGTTAGGCAAGTGCATAAAATGTCATCTATACAAACAGAAATATCATGTTTCTTGCCACAGTTCCTCTAGCTTTTTCCCTAGAAAATACGAATGTTTAGTGCGGGTGTTCCCATTATGAAAGAATTAGTGTTTCAATGGTACAAAATTAAATGTTCCCGGATAAAAACATTGAAAACGATAAAGTCCATAGATAATATCCGGAAAATACAAACACAGAGGCTGTAGCAATATTTCGGATTGAGTTAGCCAAAACACAACCGGATATTTGTGGTTTCATCCAGTCATATCCGGACAAAGTGGTGTGGAAATCGTATGCAATGGAGCGAGAAAATCACAGTAAAAATGCTTTTGGAGAAAAGCAAAGTCTTTTCATTAGGCAAATAGTTAAAATTTCATCGATAAAAAAGAAATATCATGTTTCTTTGCCCCAGTTCCTCTAGCTTTCTCCCTAGAAAATACGAATGTGTAGAGCTGGTGCCCCCATGATGAACCAGTTAGTGTTTCCGAGCCCAAAATTAAATGTTCCCTGAAATAAAAAATTCAAAACAATAAAGTCCTTAGATAATATCAGGAATACACAAAAACAGTGGCTGTAGCAATATTTCAGATTGATTAGCCAAAACTCAACCGGGTACTTCTGGTTTCATCCAGTCATATCTGGACAAACTGGTGTGGAGTTCGTATGCAATGGACCGAGAAAATCACAGTACAAAGGTTTTGGGGAAAAGCAAAGTCTTTTCGTTTGGCAAATGCATAAAATGTCATACAGACAAACAGAAATATCATGTTTGTTTGCCCCAGTTCATCTAGCTTTCTCCCTGGAAAATACGAATGTGTAGACCTGGTGTCTCCATGTGGAACGAATTAGAGTTTCCAAGCCAAAATTAAATGTTCCCTGATAAAAAACATTCAAAACAATAAAGTCCATGGATAATATTAGGAATACACAAACACAGAAGCTGTAGCAATATCTCGGATTGAGTTAGCCAAAACAAAACCGGATATTTCTGGTTTCATCCAGTAATATGCGGACAAACTGGTGTGGAATTCATATGAATGGACCAAGAAAATCACTGTAAAAATGGTTTTGCAGAAAAGCAAAGTCTTTTTGTTAGGCAAGTGCATAAAATCTCATCTATAGCAACTTAAATATCATGTTTGTTTTCCGCAGTTCCTGTAGCTTTCTCCCTAGAAAAAACAAATGTGTAGAGCTGATGTCCCCATAATGAAACAATTAGTCTTTCCAGGGTACAATATTAAATATTCCCTGATAAAAAACTTTCAAAACAATAAAGTCCATCGATAATATCCAGAAAACACAAACACAGAAGCTTTCACAATATTTCGGATTGAGTTAGCCAAAACACAACCGGATATTTCTGGATACATCCAGTCATATCCGGACAAACTGGTGTGGAATTCGTATGCAATGGACCGAGAAAATCACAGTAAAAATGGTTTTGGAGAAAAGCAAAGTGTTTTCCTTAGGCAAGTGCATAAAATGTCATCGATACAAACAGAAATATCATGCTTGTTTGCCACAGTTCCTCTAGCTTTCTACCTTGAAAATACGAATGTGTAGAGCTGGTGTCTCCATGTGGAACCAATTAGTGATTGCAAGCACAAAATTAAATGTTCCCTGAAAAAAAAATTTGAAAAAAATAAAGTCCATGGATAATATCAGGAAAACACAAATACAGAGGCTGTAGCAATATTTCGGACTGAGTTAGCCAAAATACAACCAGATATTTCTGGTTTCATCCAGTCATATTCAGAGAAACTGGTGTGGAATTCGTATGCAATGGACCGAGAGAGAAAATCACAGTAAAAATGCTTTTGGAGAAAAGCAAAGTCTTCTCATTAGGTAAGTAGGTAAAATATCGTCGATACAAACAGATATATCATGTTTGTTTGCCGCAGTTCCTCTAGCTTTCTCCCTAGAAAATACAAATAAGTAGAGCTGGTGTCTCCATGTGGAACCAATTAGAGTTTCCAAGATCAAAGTAAAATGCTCCCTGATAAAAAACATTCAAAACAATAAAGTCTGTGGATAATATCAGGAATACACAAACACAGAGGCTGTTGCAATATTTCAGATTGAGTTAGCCAAAACAAAACTGGATATTTCCGGTTTCATCCAGTAATATCTGTAGAAACTGGTGTTGAATTCCTATGTAGTGGACCGAGAAAATCACAGTAAAAACGGTTTTGGAGAAAAGCAACGTCTTTTCGTTAGGCAAGTGCATAAAATGTCATCGATACAAACAGAAATATCATGCTTGTTTGCTGCAGTTCCTCTAGCTTTCTCCCTAGAATATACGAATGTGCAGAGCTGGTTTCTCCATGTGGAACCAATTAGTGTTTCGCAGCACAAAATTAAATGTTCCCTGAAATAAAACTTTGAAAAAAATAAAGTCCGTGGATAATATCAGGAATACACAAACACAGAGGCTGTAGCAATATTTTCGATTGAGTTAGCCAAAACAAAACCAGATATTTCTGGATTCATCCATTCATATCCGGACAAAGTGGTCTGGAATTCGTATGCAATGGACTGAGAAAATCACTGTAAAAATGGTTTTGGAGAAAAGCAAAGTCTTTTCATTAGGCAAGTTCATAAATTGTCATCGATACAAACAGAAATATTATGTTTGTTTGTCGCAGTTCCTCTAGCTTTCTCCCTAGAAAGTACGAATTTGTCGAGCTGGTGTCTCCATGTGGAACCAAATAGTATTTCCAAGCACAAAATTAAATGTCCCCTGATAAAAAAACATTCAAAACCATAAAGTCCATGGATAATATCCAGAAAACACAAACACAGACGCTGTCGCAATATCTGGGATTGAGTTAGCGAAAGCAAAACCGGATATTTCCGGTTTTATCCAGTCATATCCGGACAAACTCCTGTGGAATTCCTATGCAATGCACTGAGAAAATCACAGTCAAAATGTTTTTGGAGAATTGAAAGTGCATGATGGCGGAATAGGCAGGGAGCACACTATTAGTCTGGGGGAGAGACAGTTTTATATAAGTGGAGATACTGCCTGGTCAAGCAAGAGTAGGGGATGCAACAGCAGAGGAAACTCTTCCGGAACTAGTGATTCACAGTGGACCTGCGTGGAAAGCATGGGAGCCCAAGTTCGGGACACCAGCGGCAGACTCAACACACCAGCACTGGAACGCGAAGTGAGCCGAACTTCAATAGCCCGAGACACCAGCGGGCAAGCGGAAAGAGGAGGCTAGAGGGAACGAGGCTTGAAACTCTGTGGGGAAAAATTCACCAGGCTAACTAGAAGAGAGAGAGGAAAAAAATAAAAAAGTGACCGATACGGACACAAGTTTCTCTCTCTCCGCTCCCCTCTCAAAGTTGAGCAAGACAGAGCAGGCGCCATTTTGGACATACGTCATAAGCAGGGTGACCTCAGGTCTGCACTAGCCCTGAGCCTAGCAGAAAAACCTAACTCTGTGGGGAGGGGTGAAATAACAGGAGATTAGCATCTAACTTGGCAACCCAGTGGGAGACTGCAGGAGAATTGGAGCCCACACTGAGGGCAGCACAGATTCCCTGTGTGGTCCTTGGGAAAGAGCTTCCGATCTCTGGCTCCTGTGGGTATATCATTTGCCTGCTAACTACCTCCAATTACATTCAGCTGTGCGGAATTACTTCCCTTTTGAATCAAAAAAAGAAAGAGAGATTTACCACGCCTAACCTGGGAGTGTCATCTTTGACACACCCTCAACCCTGAGGAACCAAACACAGCTCCCAGTCCACACTCATCTCAAGCATCTAAGGCTCCACCGAAAGCAGACAGTCCACTTAATATAGAGCCATAGTGTAACAAGAAGAAACACCACAGTGAAGAAACCAAATATCTCCAACATGCCAAACAACAAACGCAAAAACCGAGGTAACAAGAACAAGGAAGACACTATGACGCCCCCAAATGAAAAAGACACCCCAATTCAAGATTATGAAGATGATGAGATAGAAGAAATGCAAGAAGCGGATCTCAAAAAATTGATAAGAACATTACGAAGTTCTCAAAAACAAATTCTTGAACTACAGAAATCCTTAATGGACAAGATAGAAAATCTCTCTCGTGAAAGTGAAATATTAAGGAGGAATCAAAATGAAATGAAACAACTAGTGGAACAAGAAATGGTGATAGTGACGAGAAATCATACTGAAATGAAGAATTCAATAGATCAAATGACAAACACATTAGAGGGCCTTAAAAACAGAATGGGCAAAGCAGAAGAGAGAATATCAAACTTAGAAGACAGAGAACAGGAAAGGAAACAGGCAAACCAAAGAAAAGAAGAAGAAATTAGAAATCTGAAAAATATTGTCGGGAATCTACAGGATACTATTAAAAAACCCAACATTCGGGTTCTAGGAGTTCCTGAAGGCATGGAGAGGGAGAAAGGATTAGAAGGCATTTTCAGTGAGATACTAGCAGAAAATTTCCCAGGTTTGGAGAAGGACAGAGGCATCTTAGTACAGGAAGCTTATAGAACCCCTAATAAACATGACCAAAAGAGATCCTCACCATGACATGTTGTAATCAAACTCACCACAGTGAAACATAAAGAAAAGATCCAAAAATGTGCAGGAGAGAAACGTCAGATTACTCTTAGAGGATCTCCAATCAGACTCACAGCAGACTTCTCATCAGAAACCCTACAAGTTAGAAGGGAATGGCGAGACATAGCCCATGTACTAAGAGAGAAAAACTGCCAGCCCAGAATACTATATCCTGCAAAGCTCTCATTTGTGAATGAAGGTGAAATTAAGACTTTTCATAGCAAACAGAAACTGAAAGAATTTGTTGCCACTCATCCTGCCCTGCAAAAGATGCTTAAAGATGCGTTACACACAGAAACACAGAAACATGGTCACCAATATGAAAGAACGTAAAGGAAGGAAACCTCACAGCAAAAGATCACAGGAAGCTCAATTTCTCTTTGACATAGAATTAAACTCTGATGCTCTGTTAAATCAATGTGTTAAAGTAATCTATTATGTTCTCTTGATGTCTGTTAAATTCTAATTGTTCAAAAACAGCTGAATTTTATTAAGTGCTATGGGTTATTTAAATATGTGCTTATTTTCAAAGATTTGAATAATCACCTTGTAACAATGATCACATTTGGTCTATGTTATGTCATGATTTTAAGGAATCTTATTTCAACCAGATATTTTGGATTTTGAGCCTTCTTGGCATTCTTGACAGGCATTCAAAAAATCAAAGTTTCAAACAATCTGGACTCTAATATTTCCAGTAAATCCTGGACTTTGGTTTTTCCAGTTTGGGCCCAACTAAAAAAATCGAAGGACCTATGTCTCTCATCTTATAGAGACACCAACAAATCAGTCTATTTGGATTATATTAGAAGGACTGTCAAGATGTGATGTGGTACCAGACTTTAAGTTTCTATAATGGAAAATGCTATTAATACAAATGTTTGAGAATTAAAAAGTCTAATGATCTTGTGTTCCTAGACATGATAGTTATCTTAATGAGAAAGCCCCAGAGGACAAAAAGGGTTAAATACTTCTAAAATCCTACAGGTGCTTTCAAAAATACTGTGAAGGAAGCAAGTGCCTCTTGTTGGTTGATGAGTTTATAATTTTAAACATGGCGACTTAAAGTCTTTTGTCATCCATAGTTATATATGATGTGCTGCTCATAAAACTAAAGCATTGTTGGTTCTGTGTTTAGCTGTCCTCCTATAGGTTCCTATGGACTTTTTCCAGCCACTTTTATTGTATTCAATACTTTGGGATGGCTCTTTAAACAGATGAAGCCAATAATGTATTAACAGTACCAAATGAGAGAAAGTATGGTTAACTGAGGTTACTAAAAACAAAAAGCAATTCAAATAAATTGGCAATCTACAAAAAGAGTTAAAAATTTTAAAAGCTATTATTAAAATTGCTATGTTGGTCTATTATGCTATATTATATGTGTGTACATATTGTATGTCCACAGGGGGAAATTTTATTAAGAGTTTTATTTTCAATGGCTTATAGATAAGATTGTCCATAAATTTAAGCTGCTAAAATCAATCAAAGATGCATTTTAATTTGTGTGACCTGAACCTGTGTATCATATGTTTTAAACGTGTTGGTAGAAAGAAACTAAACACATTTTAGATGGTTGTGCTTAAGTTTACTGGCTAAACAAACTACACCATGTTAGATATTTAAGAGGTGTTTTCAAATACATGATTCTTAAAATTTATAGAAGGCATTGGACCTTCTGGTAAATGTTTTCTTAAGTTGTTATCTAATGGTTGAAACGGTTTGCTAAGTATTCATGTGATATTGCTATTGTCAGCAAGCGATCTAGGACTTGCTCCCTCATTTCTCTATTCTAAGCCCAACTTGTTCTTTCATTTCTCTATTCTCTTCAAGGTAGGAAACTAATTCTATTATAAAGGAATCTGTAGGACGCACAATTTAATCTTTAGACCTTATAAAAGAGATGGCTAACATTTTTCTGTAATAGCATAGCCAAAATAAGAGCTTAAATAATAATCTCATAGCTAGATTCACTTGGCCATCAGCGAAGTATACAGTAAGTAGAAAAAACCTCCCTTTCAGACCAAAGGGAAAGAAAGTTTTAAAGTGAGAATATAAGTTTCCTCATGGGCATTGTCTACCTTAGAAAAACTACCTACAGAACATGCCTGTGACTATAGACTTGTAGTTCAGGCCACTGAAGATTAGAGATGGGACACGGGCACTCCCTTGACTTGCATCCTCTGGTCTGCTTTAACACAAACCAGGAGGAAAAGAAAGCTTGGCATCAGAAACAATGGCTGACAGGCCTATTAATGGCTGTTCTGTACAGTGATCTGCCCTCAAGGAGACCCAACAGGCCAGTCCACTGCAGTGGCTTTCGATGTGGTAAGCCTGGGCTTCAGCAGAAATCAGCTTGTGAAGAGCCCTGGCAGCTCTGCCAAGAGTTGGATCACTGGAAATGGACCTGCCCTGGAGTCGAAGGATGCCCAGGTCAGAGCCACAGATCTTATTGACTCTAAGCTGAAAAGCCCTTCACTCAGCCCAACTTCTAAAGTGACCACTGCAGCTGAGGGGATGGTCAAGTAGGGTCAGCAACATTGCAGGCAGAACTGTAAATTTCTTGTTAGAGATGCCCCCTGCCTTTACCTGGCCAGCTCTCCTCCCAGCCCAGCCAAGTAATGAAAGTCAACAGAGTGCCTTCCCCTAGGAGGCTCACACCTCCCTTAGGATATACCCCATGTGAAGAGATAGATAGGTCTGGGCCTCTTAACTTACAAGGACTAAAGCCCACCAGATTATTATCAAGCCCCTTCTATCAGGTTCTATTTGCCTCTCAATCAGAAAAATTACTTGTAGCTTAGACATCACCTTTCTTAGCTCCTCTAATAATGACTCTGTCCTTTGTTCTAGGCCCTGTCTAGTGCACTTGGGCCTCATTCCTTTGTAATCATAACCTCTACTCTACCACCCATGGCTCTACTTCCAACCTGTGTGTACTGATGATCCTCTTCCCCACTTAATGCTGTATAATTGTTCAAACCTGGTAAATGCCACTCTTAGGATCATTGGTTACTATCCTCACTCTGTCTTTTATGAACTTGTCTAAATATGATCAGAGTCGGCGAACTTGGAAGGCTTCCATAGCCTTGGCAACTCATGACAACAGCCTAGAGTGGTCACTGGCGCCAAAAAGTAGAGTGTCATTTTGTTGGGTCAACAACAGGAGCCACTGTGCACTTGCTCCTCATGTGGGATCTCTGTCCTTAATGTGCTGTACATTTTGATTTAATGCTATAACTAGTACTCAAACAGTATGTTTCACTTTGTGTGTCTATGTGCTGCAAACTGTTGAAACCTTTATACTAAATTGATCTTCTCTATATAAAGAGAATTGAAAATGAATCTTGATGCAAATGGAAGAGGAGAGGGTGCGGGAGAGGGGAGGGTTGCGGGTGGGAGGGAAGTTATGGGAGGGGGAAGCCATTGTAATCCATAAGCTGTACACGGGAAATTTATATTCATTAAATAAATATTAAAAAAAAACAAAAAAACCAAAACAAAACAAAAAATGTTTTTGGAGAAAAGCAAAGTCTTTTCATTAGGAAAGTAGATAAAATATCATCGATATAAACAGAAATATCCTGTTTGTTTGCAGTATATCTTCTAGCTTTCTCCATAGAAAACACGAATGTGTAGAGCTGGTGTCTCCATGTGGAATCAATTAGAGTTTGCAAGCACAAAATTAAATGTTCCCTGATAATAAACATTCAAAACAATAAAGTCCGTGGATAATATCAGGAATACACAAACAGAGAGGCTGTAGCAATATTTTGGATTGAGTTAGCCAAAACAAAACCTGATATTTTCATTTTCATCCAGTCATATCCGGACAAAGTGGTGTGGAATTCGTTTGCAATGGACCGAGAAAATCACTGTAAAAATGGTTTTGCAGAAAAGCAAAGTCTTTTCATTAGGCAAATGCATAAAATGTCATCTAAACAAACAGAAATATCATGTTTGTTTGCCGCTGCTCCTCTGGCTTTCTCCATAGAAAATACGAATGTGTAGAGCTGGTGTCCCCATGAAGAACCAATTAGTGTTTCTAGGGTACAAAATTAAATGTTCCTTGATAATAAACATTCAAAACAATAAAGTCCAACGATAATATCCAGAAAACAAAACACAGAGGCTTTCACAATATTTCACATTCAGTTAGCCAAAACAAAACCGGATATTTCCGGTTTCATCCAGTCATATCCGGACAAAGTGGTGTGGAATTCGTATGCAATGAACCGAGAAACTCACAGTAAAAATGGTTTTGGAGAAAAGCAAAGTCTTTTCGTTAGGCAAGTGCATAAAATGTCATCTATACAAACAGAAATATCATGTCTGTTTGCCACAGTTCCTCTACCTTTCTCCCTAGAAAATACGAATATGTTCAGCTGGTGTCTCCATGTGGAACCAATTAGTGTTTCCAAGCTCAAAATAAAATCTTCCCCCTATAAAAAACATTCAAAAAATAAACTCCATTGATAATATCCACGAAAAAAAAAAAACACCGAGGCTTAGCAATATTTGGGATTGATTTAGCAAAACAAAACCATATATTTCCGGTTTCATCCAGTCATATCTGGTAAAATGGTGTGGAATTCTTATGCAATGGACTGAGAAAATCACAGTAAAAATGGTTTTGGAGAAAAGCAAAGTCTTTTCGTTAGGCAAGTGCATAAAATGTCATCTATACAAACAGAAATACCAAGCTTGTTTGCCGCAGTTCCTCTAGCTTTCTCCCTAGAAAATACGAATGTGTAGAGCTGCTGTCTCCATGTGGAACCAATTAGAGTTTCTAAGCACAAAATTAAATGTTGCCTGATAAAAAACATTCAAAACAATAAATTCCGTGGATAATATCAGGAATACACAAACACAGAGGCTGTAGCAATATGTGGGATTGAGTTAGCCAAAACAAAACTGGATATTTCCGGTTTAATCCAGTCATATCCAGACAAACTGGTGTGGAATTCGGATGAAGTGTACCGAGAAATCACAGAAAAATGGTTTTGGAGTAAAGCAAAGTCTTTTCATTAGGCAAGTAGATAAAATATTATCGATACAAACAGAAATATCATGTGTGTTTGCTGCAGTTCCTCTAGCTTTCTCCCTAGAAAATACAAATGTGTAGAGCTGGTGTCTCCATGTGGAATCAATTACTGTATCCAAGCTCAAAATAAAATGTTCCCCGATAAAAAGCTTTAAAAACAATGAAGTCCATTGATACTATCCAGAAAAAAACAAACTCAGAGGCTGTAGCAATATCTGGGATTTAGTTAGCCAAAAAAAACCGGATATTTCTGGTTTCATCCAGTCATATCCTGACATACCGGTGTGGAATTCGTATGCAATGGATCGAGAAAAATCACGGTACAAATGGTTTTGGAGAAAAGCAAAGTCTTTACGTTAGGCAAGTGCATAAAATGTCATCTACACAAACATAAATATCATGTTTTTTTGAAACAGTTCCTCTAGCTTTCTCCCTAGAAAATACGAATGTGTAGAGCTGGTGTCTCCATGTGGAAACAGTGTTTCACAGCACAAAATTAAATGTTCCCTGATAAAAACAATTCAAAACAATAAAGTCTGTAGATAATATCAGGAATACAAAAACATGGAGGCTGTAGCGATATCTGGGGTTGAGTTAGTCAAAACAAAACCGGATATTTCTGGTTTCATCCAGTCATATCTGGACAAAGTGGTGTGGAATTCGTATGCAATGGACCGAGAAAATCACAGTAAAAATGGTTTTGGAGAAAAGCAAAGTCTTTTCGTTAGGCAAGTGCATAAAATGTCATCTAGACAAACAGAAATATCATGCTTGTTTTCCACAGTTCCTCTAGCTTTCTCCCTAGAAAATACGAATGTGTAGAGCTGGTGTCTCCATGTGGAAACAGTGCTTTCCAGCACAAAATTAAATGTTCCCCGATAAACAGCATTCAAAACAATAAAGTCCATCGGTAGTATCCAGAAAACACAAACACAGAGGCTTTCACAATATTTCCGATTGAGTTAGACAAAACACAACCGGATATTTCTGTTTTCATCCAGTCATATCCGGACAAACTGTTGTGGAATTCGTATGAAATGGACTTAGAAAATCACAGTAAAAATAATTTTGGAGAAAAGCAAAGTCTTTTCATTAGGCAAGTGCATAAAATGTCATCGATACAAACAGAAATATCATGTTTGTTTGCCGCAGTTCCTCTAGCTTTCTCCCTAGAAAATACGAATGTGTAGAGCTGGTGTCCCCATGATGAACCAATTAGTGTTTCTACGGTACAAAATTAAATGTACCCTGATAAAAACATTCAAAACAATAAAGTCCATCGATAATATCGTGAAAACACAAACACAGAGGCTGTAGCAATATCTGGGAATGAGTTAGCCAAAAGAAAACCAGATTTTTCCGGTTTCATCCAGTCATTTCTGGACAAACTGGTGTGGAATTCGTAAGCAATGAACTGAAAAAAACACAGTAAAAATGGTTTTGGAGAAAAGCAAAGTCTTTTCATTAGGCAAATAGATAAAATATCATCGATAGAAACAGAAATATCATCTGTGTTTGCTGCAGTTCCTCTAGCTTTCTCCCTAGAAAATACAAATGTGTAGAGCTGTTGTCTCCATGTGGAACCAATTACTGTATCCAAGCTCAAAATTAAAAGCTCCCTGATGAAAAAAATTCAATGCAATAAAGTTCGTGGATAATATCAGGAATACACAAACACAGACTGTAGCAATATCTGGGATTGAGTTAGCCTAAACAAAACCAGATATTTCCGGTATCACCCAGTCTTTACATTAGGTAAGTGCATAAAACGTCATCTACACAAACATAAATATCATGTTTCTTTGAAACAGTTCCTCTAGCTTTCTCCCTAGAAAATACGAATATGTAGAGCTGGTGTCTCCATGTGGAACCAATTACTGTATCCAAGTTCAAAATAAAATGTTCCACGATAAAAAGCATTCAAAACAATAAAGTCCATTGATAGTATCCAGAAAAAAACAAACTCAGAAGCTGTAGCAATATCTGGTGTAGAGTTAGCCAAAATAAAACCAGATATTTCCCGTTTCATCCAGTCATATCCGGACAAACTGGTTTGGAATTCGTATGCAATGGACCGAGAAAATCACCGTACAAATGGTTTTGGAGAAAAGCAAAGTCTTTTCATAAGGCAAGTAGATAAAATATCATCGATACAAACAGAAATATCAGGTTTGTTTGCCGCAGTTCCTCTAGCTTTCTCCATAGAAAATACGAATGTGTAGATCTGGTGTCTCCATTTGGAAACAATTAGTGTTTCGCAGCACAAAATTAAATGTTCCCTGATAAAAAACATTCAAAACAATAAATTCTGTGGATAATTTCAGGAATACAGAAACACAGAGGCTTTCACAATATTTCGGATTCAGTTATCAAAAACACAACCGGATATTTCTGGTTTCATCCAGTCATATCCGGACAAACTGGTGTGGAATCCGTATGCAATGGACCGAGAAAATCACAGTAAAATGGTTTTGGAGAAAAGCAAAATCTTTTCGTTAGGCAAGTGCATAAAATATCCTCGATACAAACAGAAATATCATGTTTGTTTGCCACAGTTCCTCTAGGTTTCTCCCTAGAAAATACCAATATATATACCTGGTGTCTCCATGAAGAACCAATAACTGTATCCAAGCTCAACATAAAATATTCCCCAATAAAAAACATTCAAAACAATAAAGTCCGTGGATAATATCCGGAAAACACAAACACAGAGGATGTAGCAATATCTGGAATTGAGTTAGCTAAAACAAAACTGGATATTTCCGGTTTCATCCAGTCATATCTGGACAAACTGGTGTGGAATTCGTATTAAATGGACCAAGAAAATCACAGTAAAAATGATTTTGGAGAAAAGCAAAGTCTTTTCATTAGGCAAGTGCATAAAATGTCATCTATACAAACAGAAATATCATGTTTGTTTGCCGAAGTTCCTCTAGCTTTCTTCCTAGAATATACTAATATGTTCAGCTGGTGTCCCCATGATGAACCAATTGAAGATTCTACGGTACAAAATTCAATGTTCCCTGATAAAAAGCATTCAACACAATGAAGTCCGTGGATAATATCAGGAATACACAAACACCGAGGCATGGAAAGGGAGAAAGGATTAGAAGGCCTTTTTAGTGAGATACTAGCAGAATATTTCCCAGGTTTGGAGAAGGACAGAGGCATCCTAGTACAGGAAGCTCATAGAACCCCTAATAAACATGATCAAAAGAGATCCTCACCACGACACGTCGTAATGAAATTCACCACAGTGAAACACAAAGAAAAGATCCTAAAATGTGCAAGAGAGAAACGCCAGATTACTCTCAGAGGATCTGCAATTAGACTTACAGCTGACTTCTCATCAGAAACCCTACAAGCCAGGAAAGAGTGGCGAGATATAGCCCAGGTACTAAGAGAGAAAAACTGCCAGCCCAGAATATTATATCCTGCAAAGCTCTCATTTGTGAATGAAGGTGAAATAAAGACCTTTCACAGCAAACAGAAATTGAAAGAATTTGTCGCCACTTGTCCAGCCCTGCAAAAGATGCTTAAAGATGTGTTACATACAGAAACACAGAAACACGTTCACCAATATGAAGGAAGGTAAAGGAAGGAAATCTCACAGCAAAAGATCACAGGAATCTCAAACCAGATAGTAGAAAATATCTTTGGCAAATGGCAGGGCAAAGTTACTCCTTCTCAATAGTCACATTGAATGTTAATGGCTTGAACTGTCCAGTTAAAAGACACCGATTGGCTGATTGGGTTAAGGAACAAAACCCATCTTTTTGCTGCTTACAAGAAACTCATTTCCAACAATGATCCATACAGACTGAAAGTGAAAGGCTGGAAAAAGATATACCATGCCAACAGAAATGAAAAAAGAGCGGGCATAGCCATCTTAATATCGGACAACATAAACTTTACCACAAAAACTGTCAGGAGAGACAAAGAGGGGCACTATTTAATGATTAAGGGATTCATTCAACAGGAAGATATAACAATTATCAATGTATATGCACCTAATTACAGGGCACCAGCTTATTTAAAAGACTTGTTAAGGGACTTAAAGGGAGACTTAGACCCCAATACAATAGTACTGGGGGACTTCAATACTCCACTCTCAGAGATAGACAGATCAACAGGACAGAAGGTCAACAAGGAGACAGCAGATTTAAATGACACTATAGCCCAAATGGATCTAACAGATATCTCAGAACATTTCATCCTACATCTAAGGACTTTACATTCTTCTCAGCAGTATATGGAACCTTCTCTAGGATTGACCACATACTAGGCCATAAAGCAAGTCTCAGCAAATTCAAGAGAATTAGAATCATACCATGCAGCTTCTCAGACCACAAAGGAATGAAATTGGAAATTAGCAACTCGGGAATCCCCAGAGCATGTGCAAACACATGGAGATTGAACAACATGCTCCTGAATGAACAATGGGTCATAGAAGAAATTAAAAGAGAAATCAAAAATTTTCTGGAAGTAAATGAGGATAACAGCACAACATACCAAAACCTATGGGATACAACAAAAGCAGTGTTAAGAGGAAAATTTATATCAATAGGTGCCTACATCAAGAAATTGGAGAGGCACCAAATAGATGAGCTTTCAAGTCATCTCAAGGATCTAGAAAATCTGCAGCAAACCAAACCCAAACCCAGTAGAAGAAGGGAAATAATTAAAATCAAAGAAGAAATCAACAGGATTGAATCCAAAAAAAATTACAAAAAATCAGCCAAACAAGGAGCTGGTTTTTTGAAAAACTAAACAAAATTGACACCCCATTGGCCCAACTAACTAAAAAAAGAAGAGAAAAGACCCAAATGAATAGGATCAGAGATGAAAAAGGAAACATAACAACAGACACCACAGAAATAAAAAGAATCATCAGAAATTACTACAAGGACTTGTATGCCAGCAAACAGGGAAATCTATCAGAAATGGACAGATTCTTGGACACATACAACCTACCTAAATTGAGCCAGGAAGACATAGGAAACCTAAACAGACCCATAACTGACACAGAAATTGAAACAGTAATAAAGGCCCTCCCAACAAAGAAAAGCCCAGGACCAGATGGATTCACTGCTGAGTTCTACCAGACATTTAGAGAAGAACTAACTCCAATTCTTCTCAAACTATTCAGAACAATTGAAAAAGAGGGAATCCTCCCAAATTCTTTCTATGAAGCCAGCATCACCTTAATTCCTAAGCCGGAAAAAGATGCAGCATTGAAAGAGAATTGCAGACCAATATCCCTGATGAACATAGATGCAAAAATACTCAATACAATTCTGGCCAATAGAATGCAACAACACATCAGAAACATCATCCACCCAGACCAAGTGGGATTTATCCCTGGTATGCAAGGATGGTTCAACGTCCGCAAAACAATCAACGTAATACACTACATTAACAGGCTGCAGAAGAAAAACTATATGATTCTCTCAATAGACGCAGAGAAAGCATTTGATAAAATACAACACCCTTTCATGATGAAAACTCTAAGCAAACTGGGTATGGAAGGAACATTCCTCAATACAATCAAAGCAATATATGAAAAACCCACGGCCAACATCCTATTGAATGGGGAAAAGTTGGAAGCATTTCCGCTGAGATCTGGTACCAGACAGGGATGCCCACTCTCACCACTGCTCTTCAATATAGTTCTGGAAGTTTTAGCCAGAGCTATTAGGCAAGAAAAAGAAATTAAAGGGATACAAATCGGGAAGGAAGAACTCAAACTATCCCTCTTTGCAGATGATATGATTTTTTATTTAGGGGACCCAAAGAACTCTACTAAGAGACTACTGGAACTCATCGAAGAGTTTGGCAAAGTAGCAGGATATAAAATCAATGCACAAAAATCAACAGCCTTTGTAAACACAGGCAATGCCACGGCTGAGGAAGAACTTCTAAGATCTATCCCATTCACAATAGCTACAAAAACAATCAAATACCTTGGAATAAACTTAACCAAGGACGTTAAAGATCTCTATGATGAAAACTACAAAACCTTAAAGAAAGAAATAGAAGAGGATACCAAAAAATGGAGAAATCTTCCATGCTCATGGATTGGAAGAATCAATATCATCAAAATGTCTATTCTCCCAAAAGCAATTTATACATTCAATGCAATACCAATCAAGATCCCGAAGACATTCTTCTCAGATCTGGAAAAAATGATGCTGAAATTTATATGGAGACACAGAAGTCCTTGAATACCCAAAGCAATCTTGTACAACAAAAACAAAGCCGGAGGCATCACAATACCAGATTTCAGGGCATACTACAGGGCAGTTGTTATCAAAACAGCATGGTACTGGTACAGAAACAGATGGATAGACCAATGGAACAGAATAGAAATGCCAGAAATCAATCCAAACATCTACAGCCAACTTATATTTGACCAAAGATCCAAAACTAATCCCTGGAATAAGGACAATCTATTCAATAAATGGTGCTGGGAAAATTGGATTTCCATGTGCAGAAGCTTGAAGCAAGACCCATACCTTTCACCTTACACAAAAATTCACTCAACGTGGATTAAAGACTTAAGTCTACGACCTGAAACCATCAAATTATTAGAGAGCATTGGAGAAACCCTGCAAGATATAGGTACAGGTAAAGACTTCTTGGAAAAGACCCCAGGAGCACAGGCAGTCAAAACCAAAATTAACATTTGGGATTGCATCAAATTGAGAAGTTTCTGTACTTCAAAAGAAACAGTCAGGAAAGTGAAGAGGCAACCGACAGAATGGGAAAACATATTTGCAAACTATACTACAGATAAAGGGTTGATAACCAGAATCTACAAAGAAATCAAGAAAATCCACAACAACAGAACAAACAACCCACTTGAGAGATGGGCCAAGGACCTAAATAGACATTTTTCAAAAGAGGAAATCCAAATGGCCAACAGACACATGAAAAAATGTTCAAGATCACTAGCAATCAGAGAAATGCAAATCAAAACCCCGGTGAGAATGGCTCACATCCAGAAATCTACCAACAATAGATGCTGGAGAGGATGTGGTGAAAAAGGGACACTAACCCACTGGAGGTGGGAATGCAAACTGGTTAAGCCACTATGGAAGTCAGTCTGGAGATTCCTCAGAAACCTGAACATAACCCTACCATACAACCCAGCCATCCCACTCCTTGGAATTTACCCAAAGGAAATTAATTTGGCTAATAAAAAAGCCATCTGCACATTAATGTTTATTGCAGCACAATTCACAATAGCAAAGACCTGGAACCAACCCAAATGCCCATCAACAGTAGACTGGATAAAGAAATTATGGGACATGTACTCCATAGAATACTATACAGCAGTAAGGAACAATGAAACCCAGTCATTTGCAACAAGATGGAGGGATCTGGAAAACATCATGCTGAGTGAATTAAGCCATTCCCAAAGAGACAAATATCATTTGTTTTCCCTGATCGTCGACAACTGAGCACCAAAGGGGAAACCTGTTGAAGTGAAATGGACACTATAAGAAACAATTACCTGATCAGCTTTTGTCCTGACTCTAGATGTACAATGTAATACTTTATCCTTTTTAGTATTTGTTGTTGTTGTTGTTGTTGTTCTAGTACTAGTGGTTGAACTCTCTAAATAACACACAATTATTCTTAGGTGTTTAAATTTTAACTGAAAAGTGATCCCTGTTAAATTTCAGAGTGGAAAAATAGAGGGAGGAGATGCACAATTTGGGACATGCACAGTCTTTCCCCAAATGATGGAGTTAGAAATGTGCCAGGGGATTCCAATACAATCCCATCAAGGTGGCATGTACCAATGCCATCTCACTAGTCCAAGTGATCAATTTCAGTTCACATTTGATGGCTTAGATAGGTCTAAAAATCAAAGGGAACACACAAACAAGACAAGTGTCTGCTAATACTAACTGATAGAATCAAAAGGGAGAGAAAGATCCAACATGGGAAGTGGGATACACAGCAGACTCATAGAATGGCAGATGTCCTAAACAACACTCTGGCCTCAGAATCAGCGCTTAAGGCATTCGGATCTGGATGAAGAGCCCATGAGAGTATTGTAGGCATGGAAAGCCAAGACACCATGGAAAAGAAAAAAAAAAGAAGAAGACCTAAATGAAAGATCTCTGTTAGTGAGATCCCAATGGAAAGAACGGGGCCATCAAAGAAGGAGGTACCTTTCTCTGAAGGGAGGAGAGATCTTCCACTTTGACTGTGACCCTATCGGAACAAGATCAAAGTCAGCGAACTCTAAAGGCTTCCATAGCCCTGGCAACTCATGACTAGAGCCTAGGGAGATTACTGACACCATGAACAGGAGTGTCAAATTGTTAAGTCAGCAACAGAAGTCACTGTGTACTTACATCCCATGTGGGATCTGTCCTTAATGTGTTGTCTAATGTGCAGTGATGCTATAACTAGTACTGAAACAGTATTTTTACACTTTGTGGTTCTGCGTGGGTACAAACTGATGAGATCTTTACTAATTACATACTGAATCGATCTTCTGTATATAAAGATAATTGGAAATGAAAACAAACACCTGGTGTTAAATTGGAAATGGCATAGAAAATTAATTAATTTTAAATAAAATATTATGTAGGATCTAGGTCTTTAATGTGCTGTAGACTCTTATTTAATGCTATAACTAGTACTCTAACAGTTTTTTTTTTTTTACTTTGTGTTGCTATGTGGGGGAAAACTGTTGAAATCGTTACCAAATATATATAAAACTGATCTTTTGTATATAAAGAGAATTGAAAATGAATCATGATGTGATAGGAAGGGGAGAGGAAGCGGGAGGGGGGAGGGTTGTGGGTGGGAGGAAAGTTTTATGAGGGGGAAGCCATTGTAACACATAAGCTGTAATTAGGAAATTTATACTCATTAAATAAAAGTTTAATTAAAAAAATTCAAAACAATAAAATCCGTGGATAATATCCAGAAAACACAAACACAGAGGCTGTAGCAATCTCTGGGATTGAGTTAGCCAAAACAAAACCGGATATTTCCGGTGACATCCACTCAATCCGGACAAACTGGTGTGGAATTCGTATGCAATGGACTGAGAAAATCACGGTACAAATGCTTTTGGAGAAAAGCAAAGTCTTTACCTTAGGCAAGTGCATAAAATGTCATCTACATAAACAGAAATATCATGTTTGTTTGCCGAAGTTCCTCTAGCTTTCTCCCTAGAAAATACGAATGTGTAGAGCTGGTGTCCCCATGATGAACCAATTGAAGATTCTATGGTACAAAATTAAATGTTTGCTGATAAAAACATTCCAAATAATGAAGTCCGTGGATAATATCAGGAATACACAAACACAGAGACTGTAGCAATATCTGGGATTGAGTTATCCAAAAGAAAACTGGATATTTCCGGTTTCATCCAGTCATTTCCGGAAAATTCATTTAGAATTCGTATGCAATGGACCGAGAAAATCAAAGTAAAAATGTTTTGGAGAAACCAAAGTCTTTTCTTTAGAAAAGTGCATAAATGTCATCGATACAAACAGAAATATCATGTTTGTTTGTCGCAGTTCCTCTAGCTTTCTCACTAGAAAATAGGAATGTGTAGAGCTGGTGTCTCCATGTGGAACCAATTAGTGTTTAAAAGATCAAAATCTTGACAGGCATTCAAAAAATCAAAGTTTCAAACAATCTGGAGTCTAAAATTTCCAGTAAATCCTGGACTTTGGTTTTTCCAGTTTGGGCCCAACTGAAAAAATTGAAGGACCTATATCTCTCATCTTATAGAGACACCAACTAATCAGTCTATTTGGATTATATTAGAAGGACTGTCAAGATGTGATGTGGTACCAGACTTTAAGTTTCTATAATGGAAAATGCTATTAATACAAATGTTTGAGAATTAAAAAGTCTAATGATCTTGTGTTACTAGACATGATAGTTATCTTAATGAGAAAGCCCCAGAGGACAAAAAGGGTTAAATACTTGTAAAATCCTACAGGTGCTTTCAAAAATACTGTGAAGGAAGCAAGTGCCTCTTGTTGGTTGATGAGTTTATAATTTTAAACATGGCGACTTAAAGTCTTTTGTCATCCATAGTTATATATGATGTGCTGCTCATAAAACTAAAGCGTTGTTGGTTCTGTGTTTAGCTGTCCTCCTATAGGTTCCTATGGACTTTTTCCAGCCACTTTTATTGTATTCAGTACTTTGGGATGGCTCTGTAAACAGATGAAGCCAATAATGTATTAACAGTACCAACTGAGAGAAAGTATGGTAAACAGGTTACTAAAAACAAAAAGCAATTTAAATCAATTGGCAATCTACAAAAAGAGTTAAAGATTTTAAAAGCTATTACTAAAATTGCTATATTTGTTTATTATGCTATGTTATATGTGCGTACATATTGTATGTCCACAGGGGGAAATTTTATTAAGAGTTTTATTTTAAATGGCTTATAGATAAGATTGTCCATAAATTTAAGCTGCTAAAATCAATCAAAGATACATTTTAATTTGTGTGACCTGAATCTGTGTATCATATGTTTTAAACGTGTTGGTAGAAAGAAACTAAAAACATTTTAGATGGTTGTGCTTAAGTTTACTGGCTAAACAAACTACACCATGTTAGATATTTAAGAGGTGTTTTCAAATACATGATTCTTAAAATTTATAGAAGGCATTGGACCTTCTGGTAAATGTTTTCTTAAGTTGTTATCTAATGGCTGCAACAGTTTGCTAAGTATTCATGTGATATTGCTATTGTCAGCAAGCGATCTAGGACTTGCTCCCTCATTTCTCTATTCTAAGCCCAACTTGTTCTTTCATTTCTCTATTCTCTTCAAGGTAGGAAACTAATTCTATTATAAAGGAATCTGTAGGATGCACAATTTAATCTTTAAACCTTATAAAAGAGATGGCTAACATTTTTCTGTTATAGCATAGCCAAAATAAGAACTCAAATAATAATCTCATAGCTAGATTCACTTGGCCATCAGCGAAGTATACAGTAAGTAGAAAAAACCTCCCTTTCAGACCAAAGGGAAAGAAAGTTTTAAAGTGAGAATATAATTTTCCTCATGGGCATTGTCTACCTTAGAAAAACTACTACAGAACATGCCTGTGACTATAGACTTGTAGTTCAGGCCACCGAAGATTAGAGATGGGACATGGGCACTCCCTTGACTTGCATCCTCTGGTCGGCTTTAACAAAACCCAGGAGGAAAAGAAAGCTTGGCATCAGAAGCAATGGGTGGCAGGCTTATTAATGGATGTTCTGTACAGTGATCTGCCCTCAAGGAGACCCAACAGGCCAATCCACTGCAGTGGCTTTCAATGTGGTAAGCCTGGGCTTCAGCAGAAGTCAGCTTGTGAAGAGCCCTGGCAGCTCTGCCAAGAGTTGGATCACTGGAAATGGACCTGCCCTGGAGTCGAAGGATGCCCGGGTCAGAGCCACACATCTTATTGGCTCTAAGCTGAAAAGCCCTTCACTCAGCCCAACTTCTAAAGTGACCACTGCAGCTGAGGGGATGGTCAAGTAGGGTCAGCAACATTGCAGGCAGAACTGTAAATTTCTTGTTAGAGATGCCCCCTGCCTTTACCTGGCCAGCTCTCCCCCCAGGCCAGCCAAGTAATGAAAGTCAACAGAGTGCCTTCCCCTAGGAGGTTCACACCTCCCTTAGGAGATACCCCATGGGAAGAGATAGATAGGTCTGGGCCTCTGAATTTACAAGGCCTAAAGCCCACCAGATTTTTATCAAGCCCCTTCTAGCAGGTTCTATTTGCCTCTCAATCAGAAAAATTACTTGTAGCTTAGACAGCACCTTTCTTAGCTCCTCTAATAATGACTCTGTCCTTTGTTCTAGGCCCTGTCTAGTGCACTTGGGCCTCATTCCTTTGTAATCATAACCTCTACACTACCACCAATGGCTCTACTCCCAACCTGTGGGTACTGATGGTCCTCTTCTCCACTTAATGCTGTATAATTGTTCAAACCTGATAAATGCCACTCTTAGGATCATTGGTTACTATCCTCACTCTGTCTTTTATGAACTTGTCTAAATATGATCAGTGTCAGCGAACTTGGAAGGCTTCCATAGCCTTGGCAACTCATGACGACAGCCTAGGGTGGTCACTGGCGCCATAAACTAGAGTGTCAATTTGTTGCGTCAACAATAGGAGCCACTGTGCACTTGCTCCTCATGTGGGATCTCTGTCCTTAATGTGCTGTACATTGTGATTTAATGCTATAACTAGTACTCAAACAGTATGTTGCACTTTCTGTTTCTATGTGGGTGCAAACTGTTGAAATCTTTATACTAAATTGATCTTCTGTATATAAGGAGAATTGAAAATGAATCTTGATGAAAATGGAAAGGGAGAGGGAGTGGGAGAGGGGAGGGTTGCGGGTGGCAGGGGAATTATGGGAGGGTGAAGCCATTATAATCCATAAGTTGTACACTGTAAATTTATATTCATTAAATCAAAGTTAAAAAAAAATAAAAAATAAAAAAATAAAGTGTATTCCATAAGGACTAAAAAAATATATATATCAAAATAAAATGTTGCCTGATAAAAAACTTTCAAAACAATAAAGTCCACTGATAATATCCAGAAGACACAAACACAGAGGCTGTAGCAATATCTGGGATTGAGTTAGCCAAAACAAAATAGGATATTTCCGGTTTCATCCAGTCATATCCGGAAAAACCGGTGTGGAATTTGTATGCAATGGACCAAGAAATTCACAGTAAAAATGGTTTTGGAGAAAAGCAAAGTCTTTTCGTTAGGCAAGTACATAAAATGTCATCTATACAAACAGAAATATCATGTTTATTTGCCTCAGTTCCTCTAGCAGTCTCCCTAGAAAATACGAATGTGTAGAGCTGGTGTCCCCACGATGAACCAATTAGAGTTTCAACGGTACAAAATTAAATATTCCCTGATAGAAACATTCAAAACAATAAAGTCCATCGATAATATCCAGAAAACACAAACACAGAGGCTTTCACAATATTTCCGATTGAGTTAGACAAAAAACAACCGGATATTTCTGTTTTCATCCAGTCATATCCGGAAAATTCGTTTAGAATTCGTATGCAATGGACCGAGAAAATCAAAGTAAAAATGTTTTGGAGAAACCAAAGTCTTTTCTTTAGAAAAGTGCATAAATGTCATCGATACAAACAGAAATATCATGTTTGTTTGCCGCAGTTCCTCAAGCTCTCTCCCTAGAAAATACAAATGTGTAGAGCTGGTGTCCCCATGATGAACCAATTAGTGTTTCAAGGTACAAAATTAAATGTTCCCTGATAAAAACATTCAAAACAATTAAGTCCATCAATAATATCCAGAAAACACAAACAGAGGCTTTTACAATATTTCGGAATGAGTTAGCCAAAACACAAACGGATGTTTATGGTTTCATCCAGTCATATCCGGACAAACTGGTGTGGAATTCGTATGCAATGGACCGAGAAAATCACAGTACAAATGGCTTTGGAGAAAAGCAAAGTCTTTTCGTTAGGCAAGTGCATAAAATGTCATCTATACAAACAGAAATATCATGTTTGTTTGCTGCACTTCTTCTAGCTTTCTCTTTAGAAAATACGAATGTGTAGAGCTGGTTTCCCCATGATGAACCAATTAGAGTTCAATGGTACAAAATTAAATGTTCCCTGATAAAAATATTCAAATCAATAAACTCCATCGATAATATCCAGAAAACACAAACACAGAGGCTGTAGCAATATTTGGGATTTAGTTAGGCAAAACAAAACCAGATATTTCCGGTTTCATCCAGTCATATCTGGACAAACTGGTGTGGAATTCATATGCAATTGACAGAGAAAATCACAGTAAAAATGGTTTTGGAGAAAAGCAAAGTCTTTTCGTTAGGCAAGTGCATAAAATGTCATCTATACAAACAGAAATACCATGTTTGTTTGCCGCAGTTCCTCTAGCTTTCTCCCTAGAAAATACGAATGTGTAGAGGTGGTGTCCTCAATATGAACCACATAGTGTTTCAATGGTACAAAATTAAATGTTCCCTGATAAAAACATTCAAAACAATAAAGTCCGTGGATAATATCAGGATTACAGAAACACAGACACTGTAGCAATATCTGGGATTGAGTTAGCTAAAACAAAAACGGATATTTCGGGTTTCATCCAGTCATATCCGGACAAACTGGTGTGGAATTCATTTGAAGTGTACCGAGAAAATCACAGAAAAATGCTTTGGAGAAATGCAAAGTCTTTTCATTAAGCAAGTGCATACAATGTCATCTATACAAACAGAAATATCATGTTTCTTTGCAGCAGTTCCTCTAGCTTTCTCCCTAGAAAATATGAATATGTTCAGCTGGTGTCTCCATGTGGAACCAATTACTGTATCCAAGCTCAAAATAAAATGTTCCCCGATAAAAAACATTGAAATAAATAAAGTCCAATGATAATATCCAGAAAACACAAACACAGAGGCTGTAGCAATATTTCTGATTGAGTTAGGCAAAACAAAACCAGAAATTTCCGGTTTCATCCAGTCATATCTGGACAAACTGGTGTGGAATTCATATGTAATGGACCGAGAAAAATAACAGTAAAAATGGTTTTGGAGAAAAGCAAAGTCTTTTCGTTAGGCAAGTGCATAAAATGTCATCTATACAAACAGAAATACCATGTTTGTTTGCTGCAGTTCCTCTAGCTTTCTCCATAGAAAATACGAATGAGTAGAGCTGGTGTCCCCATGATGAACCAAATAGTGTTTCAACGGTACACAATTAAATGTTCCCTGATAAAAACATTGAAAACAATAAAATGCGTGGATAATATCAGGATTACACAAACACAGAGGCTGTAGCAATATCTGGGATTGAGTTAGCTAAAACAAAATAGGATATTTCGGGTTTCATCCAGTCATATCCGGACAAACTGGTTTGGAATTCATTTGAAGTTTACCGAGAAAATCACAGAAAAATGGTTTGGAGAAAAGAAAAGTCTTTTCATTAGGCAAGTGCATAAAATGTCATCTATACAAACAGAAATATCATGTTTGTTTTCCGCAATTCCTCTAGCTATCTCTCTAGAAAATACGAATATGTTCAGCTGGTGTCTCCTTGTGGAACCAATTACTGTATCCAAGCTCAAAATAAAATGTTTCCTGATTAAAAATATTCAAAAAAATAAAGTCCATTGATAATATCCAGTAAACACAAACCCAGCAGCTTTCACAATATTTTGGATTGAGTTAGCCAAAACACAACCGGATATTTCTGTTTTCATCCAGTCATATCCGGACAAACTGGTGTGGAATTGGGATGCAATGGACTGAGCAAATCACAGTAAAAATGGCTTTGGAGAAAAGCAAAGTCTTTTCGTTAGGCAAGTGCATAAAATGTCATCTATGCAAACAGAAATATCATGTTTGTTTGGCGCAGTTCCTCTAGTTTTCTCCCTAGAAAATAGGAATGTGTAGAGCTGGTGTCTCCATGTGGAACCAATTAGTGTTTCCAAGATCAAAATAAAATATTCACTGATAAAAAAAAAACATTCCAAACAATAAAGTCCGTGGATAATATCAGGAATACACAAACACAGAGGCTGTAGTGTTGTTGTTGATTTCTCCACAATGTAGCAGTGGGTTCGTTTCTGAGAAGAACAGCGTGGTGGGGGCAAGAGGCGCGGAGTCAACACACAGACCCCGGGAGTCCGGTGAGAGCAGGCTTGAGGCGAGTAGCCTGCAGACTCGTTTATTACAGTTGGTACAACAGCTTATATAGCCAAGACCAGCCAATCTGGTCAAGGGGCGGTCCATACCCCAACCAATCACAGCCTGTTGCCAGGCAGTTTCCACAGCCATCCAATCACAGCCTGTCGCCAGGCAGTTTCAAATCCATCCAATCACTGCCTGTTGCCAGGCAGTTTCCAGAGCCATCCAATCACAGCCTGTCGCCAGGCAGTTTCAAATCCATCCAATCACAGCCTGTTGCCAGGCAGTTTCCAGAGCCATCCAATCACAGCCTGTCGCCAGGCAGTTTCAAAACCATTCCTGACTAACTGACGCTCGCTTGCCAGTGGCCACCTTGACATGGCCTTCTCATTCCACTACATTTCCCCCTTTTCGTTTATTTTTGAGCAACGGGAGGCATGATTCTTGGCCATACCATTGTTGACCCCGTTTCCATGTGGTCTCCGTACGCAGCTGTGCCTGTCTTAGGTTGTCCCCCAGGGGATCTTACCCGTCATTGACTAACCAGCGCTCAAATCGAGAGACCACAGGATTGCTTGCTCAGATAGGGGTAGGAATGAGGAATAATGGTTATCAGGAGTGGCATGACCGCACACAGGCTGTGGGCCATTGGAGTGGCTGACCAGAGCTAGTGGGGTACACAACAGTAACAGATATGGCTTTGGGCAGTTTCTCAGGGTAGGATGATAGGGCAGGAGCGTCTGCTAACAAGGTGGAGTCTTGGTCTTGTTCAGCTGGTTCTGGTTGGCTGTCAGTTGCAGGCTTGATGTTTCTGGCTGGTACCCAAATGGGCTGTTCCGCATTCTCTGGAAAGACACAAGCATATCCTCGACCCTTGGTTAATAGAAGCCTTTTTACAGGCGTTGGAATCCAGGGCCTGAATTCTGCATCCGCTCCTGTATTAACAGCAAATGTGCAGGTGGGACGGGGTCCAGCTGCTGCCCTAAGAGCTTGGGGTGCCCGAGGACTGCCACTAATGTGGGGATCCTCACTGGGTGCGGATGGGATGACCTCGCATGAGTTATTGTGTAGAGGTCCTCTTAGTTCATCCCACGGGTATGTGGGGGGTGGCTGACTAGGCATTGCTACCTTGTTTGCTACATTGTTTTTTTCACTGTCGGAGCTCTCTCTCCCTAAGTCTTCAACCATTGTCTGTGAGACAGGGACCTGGAGTGTCAGGCTCCTATCACTCACAGATTCAGTATCTTTGATAATCTGCACAGGATTCTGAGAGGGGGGTATCTTTCCCATGTCTGAGCGCTTAAGAGCGGCACGGTACGCCAACTCTAGCCAGAGGAAAGACACGTATAGCACTGCTACCGTAACAAAGCAAATTCCTAGCACCTCAGCTGTGGATGGCATTTTGCAGGAGGTTTCCCTATGCTAGACAAACAGACAGTGGTGTATCAGATCGTACGTATGTCTTGTGCTTAGTGGGGGACTTCCTTGATTCGTTAGGTCAAGGCCGTATGCCCACACGGTGTCTCCGGAGCGTCACCTCTCTCGAGTGAGGGAAGATGACTTGGTTCCGAATTCTGGGATGATCAGTCCCTTATGTGAATTCGCCGGGCGAACTGAAAGTAAAAGGAGGAGCCGAGAAGCGACGTACGCTTCAGGGCGGTGTGTGCTAACCTGGGGTCACTTAGACCGAGGACAAGGACAAGGAAAGGGGCGTAGGAGGGGGTTCTGTGTTCACCCTCACAGAACCTAACAGCACACAAAACACCGAGGGGCCTACTTGCCGAAATCCAGGGGGGGACCTCGCCGAGTCCGACACGCTGTTTCTTTCTCAGTCACGTTGGCGCGCCAGATGTTGTTGTTGATTTCTCCACAATGTTGCAGTGGGTTCGTTTCTGAGAAGAGCAGCGTGGTGGGGGCAAGAGGCGCGGAGTCAACACACAGACCCCGGGAGTCCGGTGAGAGCAGGCTTGAGGCGAGCAGCCTGCAGACTCGTTTATTACAGTTGGTACAACAGCTTATATAGCCAAGACCAGCCAATCTGGTCAAGGGGCGGTCCATACCCCAACCAATCACAGCCTGTTGCCAGGCAGTTTCCACAGCCATCCAATCACAGCCTGTCGCCAGGCAGTTTCAAATCCATCCAATCACTGCCTGTTGCCAGGCAGTTTCCAGAGCCATCCAATCACAGCCTGTCGCCAGGCAGTTTCAAATCCATCCAATTACAGCCTGTTGCCAGGCAGTTTCCAGAGCCATCCAATCACAGCCTGTCGCCAGGCAGTTTCAAATCCATCCAATCACAGCCTGTCGCCAGGCAGTTTCCAAAGCCATCAATCACAGCCTGTCGCCAGACAGTTTCAAAACCATTCCTGACCAACTGACGCTCGCTTGCCAGTGGCCACCTTGACATGGCCTTCTCATTCCACTACACTGTAGCAATATCTGGGATTGAGTTATCCAAAAGAAAACCGGATATTTCCGGTTTCATCCAGTCATATCCGGACAAAACAGTGTGGAATTCGTATGCAATGGACTGAGGAAATCACAGTAAAAAAGATTTTGCAGAAAAGCAAAGTCTTTTCATTAGGCAAGTGCATAAAAAGTCATCTACAGAAACAGAAATATCATGTTTGTTTGCCGCAGTTCCTCTAGCTTTCTCCCTAGAAAATACGAATGTGCAGAGCTAGTGTCTCCATGTGGAACCAATTAATGTTTCCAAGCACAAAATTAAATGTTCCCTGAAAAAAAACATTCAAAAAAATAAAGTCCGTGGATAATATCAGGAATACACAAACACAGATGCTGTAGCAATATTTCGGATTGAATTAGCGAAAAAAAAAAAAAAACAGATATTTCTGGTTTCTTCCACTCATATCCGGACAAACTGGTGTGGAATTCGTATGCAATGGACCAAGAAAATCACAGTAAAAATGGTTTCAGAGAAAAGCAAAGTCTTTTTATTAGGCAAGTGGATAAAATGTCACCTATAAAAACAGAAATATCATTTTTGTCAGTTCCTCTACCTTTCTCCCATGAAAATAAGATTATGCAGAGCTGGTGTTTCCATGTGGAACCAATTACTGTATCCAAGCGCAAAATAAAATGTTCCCCGATAAAAGACATTCAAAAAAATAAAGTCTGATTATAATATCCAGAAAACACAAACACAGAGGCTGTAGCAATATTTCGGATTGAGTTAGCCAAAAGAAAACCGGATATTTCCGGTTTCATCCAGTCATATCCGGACAAAGTGGTGTGGAATTCGGATGCAATGGACCAAGAAAATCACAGAAAAATGGTTTGGAGAAAAGCAAAGTCTTTTCATTAGGCAGGTGCATAAAATGTCATCTATACAAACAGAAATATCATGTGTGTTTGCCGCAGTTCCTTTAGCAGTCTCCCTAGAAAATATGAATGTGTAGAGATCGTGTCCCCATGATGAACCAATTAGTGTTTCTATGGTACAAAATGAAATGTTCCCTGATAAAAATATTCAAAACAATAAAGTTTGTTGATAATATCAGGAATACAGAAACACAGAGGCTTTCACAATATTTCGGATTGAGTTAGCCAAAAAAGAACCGGATATTTCTGTTTTCATCCTGTCATATCAGGACAAAGTGGTGTGGAATTCAGATGCAATGGACAGAGAAAATCACATTAAAATGATTTTGGAGAAAAGCAAAGTCTTTTCGTTAGGCAAGTGCATAAAATGTCATCTATACAAACAGAAATATCATGTTTCTTTGCAGCAGTTCCTCTAGCTTTCTCCCTAGAAAATAGGAATGTGTAGAGCTGGTGTCTCCATGTGGAACCAATTAGTGTTTCCAAGATCAAAATAAAATGTTCCCTGATAAAAAAACATTCAAAACAATACAGTCAATCAATAATATCAGGAATACACAAACACAGAGGCTGTAGCAATATCTGGGATTGAGTTAGCCAAAACACAACCGGATATTTCTGGTTTCATCCTGTCATATCCGGACAAACAGGTGTGGAATTCAGATGCAATGGACCGAGAAAATCACAGTAAAAATGGTTTTGGAGAAAAGCAAAGTCTTTTCATTAGGCAAGTGCATAAAATGTCATCTATACAAACAGAAATATCATGTTTGTTTGCCGCAGTTCCTCTAGCTTTCTCCCTAGAAAATACGAATGAGTAGAGCTGGTGTCCCCATGATGAACCAAATAGTGTTTCAACGGTACACAATTAAATGTTCCCTGATAAAAACATTGAAAACAATAAAGTCCGTGGATAATATCTGGAAAACATAAACACAGAGTCTGTAGCCATATTTGGGATTGAGTTAGGCAAAACAAAACCAGATATTTTCGGTTTCATCCTGTCATATCCGGACAAAATGGTGTGGAATTCATTTCAAGTGTACCGAGAAAATCACAGAAAAATGGTTTGGAGAAAAGCAAAGTCTTTTCATTAGGCAAGTGCATAAAATGTCATCTATACGGAGTTAAATATCATGTTTGTTTGCCGCAGTTCCTCTAGATTTCTCCCTAGAAAATACGAATATGCAGAACTGGTGTCTCCATGTGGAACCAATCAGTGTTTCCAAGCAATAGCTAAATCTTCCCCGATATAAAACATTCAAAAAAATAAAGTCTGTGGATAATATCAGGAATACACTAACACACAGGCTGTAGCAATATTTTGGATTGTGTTAGCCAAAACACAAGCAGATATTACTGGTTTCATCCAATAATATCTGGAAAAAGTGGTGTCGAATTCGTATGCAATGGACTGAGAAAATCACAGTAAATATGGTTTTGGAGAAAAGCAAAGTCTTTTCGTTAGGCAAGTGCATAAAATGTCATATATACAAACAGAAATATCATGTTTGTTTGCCGCAGTCCCTCCAGCTTTTCCGTAGAAAACACGAATGTGTAGAGCTGGTGTCTCCATGTGGAACCAATTACTGTATCCAAGCAAAAAATTACATTTTACCTGATAAAAAACATTCAAAACAATAAAGTCCATGGATAATATCAGGAATACACAAACACAGAGGCTGTAGCAATATCTGGGATTGAGTTAGACAAAAGAAAACCGGATATTTCCGGTTTCATCCAGTCATATCCGGACAAAGTGGTGTGGAATTTGTATGCAATGGGCTGAGAAAATCACAGTAAAAAACGTTTTCCAGAAAAGCAAAGTCTTTTCGTTAGGCAAGTGCATTAAATGTCATCTACACAAACAGAAATATCATGTTTGTTTGCCGCAGATCCTCTAGCTTTCTCACTAGAAAATATGAATATTTTCACCTGGTGTCTCTATGTGGAACCAATTACTGTATCCAAGCTCAAAATAAAATGTTCCCCGATAAAAAAATTCAAAAAAATAAAGTCCGTTGATAATTTCCGAAAAAAAACAAACACAGAGGATGTAGCAATATTTTGGATTGAGTTAGCCAAAACACCACCGGATATTTCTGTTTTCATCCAGTCATATCCGGACGAAGTTGTGTGGAATTCGCATGCCATGGACCGAGAAAATCACAGTAAAAATGGTTTTGGAGAAAAGCAAAGTCTTTTCGTTAGGCAAGTGCATAAAATGTCATCTATACAAACAGACATATCATGTTTGTTTGCCGCAGTTCCTCTAGCTTTCTCCATAGAAAATACAAATGTGTAGAGATGGTGTCCCCATGATGAAACAGTTAGTGTTTCTACGGTACAAAATTAAATGTTCCCTGAAAAAAACATTCAAAACAATAAAGTCTGTGGATAATATCAGGAATACACAAACACAGAGGCTGTAGCAATATCTGGGATTGAGTTAGCCAAAACAAAACCGGATATTACCGCTTTCATCCTGTCATATCTGGACAAACTGTTGTGGAATTCATTTCAAGTGTACCGAGAAAATCACAGAAAAATGGTTTGGAGAAAAGCAAAGTCTTTTCATTAGGCAAGTGCATAAAATGTTATCTATACAAACAGAAATATCATGTTTGTTTGCTGCAGTTCCTTTAGGAGTCTCCCTAGAAAATATGAATGTGTAGAGCTTGTGTCCCCATGATGAACCAATTAGTGTTTCTACGGTACAAAATTAAATGTTCCCTGATAAAAATATTCAAAACAATAATGTTTTTTGATAATATCAGGAATACACAAACACAGAGGCTTTCACAATATTTCGGATTGAGTTAGCCAAAAGACAACCGGATATTTCTGGTTTCATCCTGTCATATCCGGAAAAACTGGAGTGGAATTCATATGCAATGGACACAGCAATCACATTAAAAATGGTTTTGGAGAAAAGCAAAGTCTTTTCGTTAGGCAAGTGCATAAAATGTCATCTATACAAACTGAAATATCATGTTTGTTTGCCGCAGTTGCTCTAGCTTTCTCCCTAGAAATCACTAATCTTCAGAAATTTTGTTTGCAAATGGAACCAATTAGCATTTGCCAGCACAAAAGAAAATGTCACCTACTAAAATTCATTCAAAAGCATAAAGTTCATTGATAATGTCCAGAAAACACAAATACAGAGGCTGTAGCTTGGTCTGGGATTGAGTCAGCAACAATACAGGAGGATATTCCGGGTTTCATACGGTCATATCTGGACAAAGTTTTGTGGGCTTCGTATGCAATGGACCAAGAAAATCACAGTCAAACTGCTTTTGGAGAAAAGCAAAGTATTTTTCTTAGACAAGTGGATAAATGTCATGTTTACAAACACAAATATCACGTTTGTTTGCCGCAGTTGCTCTAGCTTTCTCCCTAGAAATCACGAATGTGTAGAGGTTTGGACTCTATGTGGAAATAATTAGCATTTTCCAGCACAAAATAAAAGGTTCTCTGCTAAAGTTCATTCAAAACTGTAAAGTCCATTGACAATATCCAGAAAACACATACACAGCATCTGTAGGATTATATGGGCTTGAGTTAGCCAAAACACTGGTGGATAGTTCTGGTTTCATTCAGTCATATCTGGACGAAGTGTTGTGGAATTCCTATGCAATGGACTCAGAAAATCACACTCAAACTGGTTTAGGAGAAAAGCAAAGTCTTTTCCTTGGGCAAGTGGATAAAATGCCATGTAAAAAAACAAAAATATATTTTTTTGCTGAACTTTCTATAGCTTTCTCCTAGAATACATGAATGTGCAGATTTTTTGTCTCCATGTGCAACCAATTAGTGTTAGGCAGCACAAAACAAAATGTTCCCTTCTAAAATTCATTCAAATCCATAAAGTCCATTGATAATATCTAGAAAACACCAACACAGAGGCTATATTAAGCTCTGCGATTGAGATAGCCACAAAACAACCGGATATGTCTGATTTCATCCCATCATATCCAGACAAAGTATTGTGCAATTCATATAAAATGGATGCAGAAAATCACAGTCAAACTGGTTTGGAAGAAAAGCAAAGCCTTTTTCTTGTGTAAGTGGATAACATGTCATGTTTACAAACAGAAATAGCATGTTTGCAGCAGTGGCTCTAGCTTTCCTAATAGAAAACACAAATTTGTCGCAGTTTTTTCTCTATGTGGACATCATTAGCCTTTACTAGCACAAAATAAAATGGTCCCTGCTAAAATTCCGTCCTACCCATAAGGTCCATTGATAATATCCAGAAAACACAAACACAGAGTCTGTAGCAAGATCTGGGATCGAGATAGCCACAAAACAACTGGATATGTCTGATTTCATCCAGTCATATCCAGACAAAGTATTGTGCAATTCATATAAAATGGATGCAGAAAATCACAGTCAAACTTGTTTGGAAGAAAAGCAAAGTCTTTTTCTTGGGTAAGTGGATAACATGTCATGTATACAAACAGAAATAGCATGTTTGCAGCAGTTGCTCTAGCTTTCTCAATAGAAAACACAAATTTGTAGCGGTTTGGTCTCCATGTGGAAATCATTAGCCTTTACTAGCACAAAATAAAATGGTCCCTACTAAAATTCCTTCCAACCCGTAAGGTCCATTGATAATATCCAGAAAACACAAACACAGAGACTGTAGCAAGATCTGGGATCGAGATAGCCACAAAACAACCGGATATGTCTGATTTCATCCAGTCATATCCAGACAAAGTATTGTGCAATTCATATAAAATGGATGCAGAAAATCACAGTCAAACTTGTTTGGAAGAAAAGCAAAGTCTTTTTCTTGGGTAAGTGGAGAACATGTCATGTATAAAAACACATATATCATGTTTGTTTCCTGCACTTGCTCTAGCATTATCCCTAGAAAACACGAATGTGCCAAGGTTTTTTCTCCATGTTGGACCATTAGTGTTAGGCAGTACAAAACCAAATGTTCCCTGCTACAATTCGTTCCAAACCATAAAGTCCATTGATAATATCCAGAAAACACAAATGCAGGGGCTGTAGCAAGATCTGGGATTGAGTAAGCCACAACACAACCAGATATTTCTGGTTTCATCCAGTCATATCTTGACAAAATGTTCTGGAATTCGTATGCAAAAGAACTAGAAAATCACAAAATGGTTTTGGAGAAAAGTATAGTTTTTTTCCTGGGAAATTGTATCTAATGTCGTGTTTACAACACAAATATCATGTTTGCAACATTTGCTCTAGATTTCCCCAAGAAAACACGAATGGGGAGATCTTATTTCTATATGTGCAAACAATTAGCGTTTGGAAACAAAACACAAAATGTTTCTTGTGAAAATTCATTCCAAACCATAAAGTCCATTGATAATATCCAGATAATGCAAACACAGAGGGTTTAGCAAGGTCTGGTAATGAGTTAGCCACAACACAAGAGGATATATCTGGTTTAATCCAGTCATATCCGGACAAAGTGTTGTGGAATTCATATCAATGGACCCAGAAAATCACAGTCAAACTGATTTTGGAGAAAAGCAAATTCTTTTTCTTGGACAAATGGATAAAATGTCATGTTTACAAACATAAATATCATGTTTGCAGTATTTGCTCTACCTTTTTCCCTAGAAAACATGAATGGGTAGAGGTTTTTTCTCCATGTGGATCCAATCACTCTTTGCCACCACAAAACAAAATATTCGCTGCTAAAATTCATTCCAAACCATAAAGTCCATAGGGAATATCCAGAAAACACAAACAAACACAGAGGCTGTAGCAAGAAATGGGGTTGAGTTAGCCACAAAACAACTGAATATTTCTGGTTCATCCAGTCATATCTGGACATAATGTTCTGGAATTCGTATGCAAAGGAACTAGAAAATCACAGTAAAACTGGTTTTGGAGAAAAGCAGTCTTTTTCTTGGGAAATTGAATCCAATGTCATGTTTACAAACATAAATATCACGTTTGCAGGATTTGCTTTAACTTTTTCCAAGAAAACATGAATGGGAAGATGTTATTTCTATATGTGGAAACAATTAGTGTTTGCAAACACAAAAACAAAATGTTACCTGCTAAAATTAATTCCAAACCTAAAGTCCTTTGATAATATCCAGAAAACACAAACACAGAGGCTGTAGCAAGATCTGGGAATGAGTTAGCCACAAAAAAACTGGATATTTCTATTTTCATCCAGTCTTCCGGACAAAGTATTGTGGAATTTGTATGCAATGGACTCAGAAAATCACAGTCAAACTGGATTTGGAGAAAAGCATAGTCTTTTTCTTTGGCAAGTGGATAAATATGAAGTTTACAAACAAAAATATCAGGTTTGTTTCTCACAATTGCTCTAGCTTTCTCCCTAGAAAACACGAATATGTAGAGGTTTTTTCTCCATGTGGAACCAATCACTGTTGCCAGAACAAAACAAAATATTCCCTGCTAAAATTCATTCCAAATATAAAGTCCATAGGGAATATCCAGAAAACACAAACAAACACAGAGACAATAGCAAGACCTGGGATTGAATTATTCACAACAGAAAACGATATTTCTGGTTTGATCTAGTCACATCCAGACAAATTGTTGGGGAATTCATATTCAATGGATGCAGAAAATCACAGTCAAACTGGTTTTGGAGGAAATCTTAATCTTTTTCTTAGGCAAATGGATAAAATATTATGTATACAAACATAAATACCATGTTTGCCACGGTTACTCTATCTTTCTCCCTAGAAAACCCAAATGTGTAGAGGTTTTGTCTGCATATGAAACCAATTAGTGCTTGCCACCAGGAAACAAAATGCTGCATGCTAAAATTCATTGAAAACCATAAGTCCATAGAGAATATCCAGAAAACACAAATACACACAGAGGCTGTAGCAAGATCTGGATTTGAGATAGCCACAACACAATTGGATGTTTCTGGTCTGATCTACTCATATCCGGACAAAATGTTGTGGAATTTGTATGCAAGGGACCCAGAAAATCACAATCAAACTCATTTTGGAGAAAAGCACAGTCTTTTTCCCAGGCAACTGGGTTCAATGTCCTGTTAACAAATACAAATATCATGTGTGCAGCATTTGCTCTAGCTTTCTCTCTAGAGAACACGAATATGTAGAGGTTTTTTCTCCTTGTGGAAACAAATAGCGTTTGCCAGCACAAAACAAAATGTTCCTGCTAAAATTCATTAAAAACCATAAAGTACATAAAGAATATCCAGAAAACACAAACAAACACAGATGCTGTAGCAAGATTTGGATGTGAGCTAGCAACAACCCAACTGGATATTTCTGGTTTGATGCAGTCATATCCGGACAAAATGTTGTGAAATTCATATGAAATGGACCCAGAAAATCACAGTGAAGTTTGTTTTTAGGAAGCACAGTCCTATCCTGTGCAACTGGATTCAATGTCATATTTACCAACATAAATATCTTGTGTGCAGCAGTTGCTTTAGCGTTCTCCCTAGAAAACACGAATGTGTAGAGGTTTTTTCTCCATGTGGAACAATTAGCGTTTGCTAGCACAAAACATAATGTTCCCTGCTAAAATTCATTCAAAACCATAAAGTCATTGGTAATATCCAGAAAACACAAACACAGAGGCTGTAGCAAGATCAGCATTTGAGTTAGCCACAACACAGCTGGATAATTCTGGTTTGATCCTGTCATATCTGGACAAAGTGTTGTGGAATTCATATGCACTGGCCCCAGAAAATCACAGTGAAGTTTTTTTTTTTTAAACTTTTATTTAATGAATAAAAATTTCCAATGTACAGCTTATGAATTACAATGGCTTCCCCCTCCCATAACTTCCCTCCCACCCGCAACCCTCCCCTCTCCCACTCCCTCTCCCCTTCCATTTGCATCAAGATTCATTTTCAATTCTCTTTATATACAGAAGATTAATTTAGTATACATTAAGTAAAGATTTCAACAGTTTGCACCCACATAGCAACACAAAGTGAAACATACTGTTTGAGTACTAGTTATAGCATTAAATCACAATGTACAGCACATTAAGGACAGAGATCCCACATGCAGAGCAAGTGCACAGTGGCTACTGTTGTTGACCCAACAAATTGACACTCTAGGTTATGGCGCCAGTAACCACCCTAGGCTCTCGTCATGAGTTGCCAAGGCTATGGAAGCCTTCCAAGTTCACCGACTCTGATCATATTTAGACAAGGTCATAAAAGACAGAGCGAGGATAGTAACCAATGATCCTAAGAGTGGCGTTAACCAGGTCTGAACAGTTATACAGCATTAAGTGGGGAAGAGGACCATCAATTACACACAGGTTGGGAGTAGAGCCATGGGTGGTAGAGTAGAGGTTACGATTACAAAGGAATGATGCCCTCGTGCGCTAGACAGGGTCTAGAACAAAGGACAGAGTCATTATTAGAGGAGCTAAGAAAGGTGCTGTCTAAGCTGCAATTAAGTTTTCTGATTGAGAGGCAAATAGAACCTGACAGAAGGGTCCTGGTAATAATCTGGTGGGCTTTAGGCCTTGTAAGTTAAGAGGCCCAGACCTATCTCTCCCTTCTCATGGGGTCCATCTTAAGGGAGGTGTGAACCACCTTAGGGAAGGCACCCTGTTGACTTTCATTACTTAGCTGGCCTGGGAGGAGAGCTGGCCAGGTAAAGGCAGGGGGCATCTCTAACAAGAAATTTACAGTTCTGCCTGCAATGTTGCTGACCCTGCTTGGCTGTCCCCTCAGCTGCAGTGGCCACTTTGGAAGTTGGGCTGAGTGAAGGGCTTTTCAGCTTAGAGCCAATAAGATCTGTGGCTCTGACCTGGGCATTCTTCGATGCCCATTTCCAATGATCCAACTCTTGGCAGAGCTGCCAGGGCTCTTCACAAGCTGACTTCTGCTGAAGCCCAGGCTTACCACATTGAAAGCCACTGCAGTGGACTGGCCTGTTGGGTCTCCTTGAGGGCAGATCACTGTACAGATCAGCCATTAATAGCACTGCCACCCACTGCTTCTGATGCCTAGCTTTCTTTTCCTCCTGGTTTTTGTTAAAGCAGAGCAGAGGATGCAAGTCAAGGGAGTGCCCAAGTCCCATCTCTAATCTTCGGTGGTCTGAACTACAAGTCTATAGTCACAGGCATGTTCTGTAGTAGTTTTTCTAAGGTAGACAATGCCCATGAGGAAAATTATATTCTCACTTAAAAACTTTCTTTCCCTTTGGTCTGAAAGGGAGGTTTTTTCTACTTTCTGTTTCCTTCGCTGATGGCAAAGTAAATCTCGCTATGAGATTATTATTTAAGCTCTTATTTTGGCTATGCTATAACAGAAAAATGTTAGCCATCTCTTTTATAAGGTCTAAAGATTAAATTGTGCATCCTACGGATTCCTTCATAATAGAATTAGTTACCTACCTTGAAGAGAATAGAGAAATGAAAGAACAAGTTGGGCTTAGAATAGAGAAATGAGGGAGCAAGTCCTAGATCACTTGCTGACAATAGCAATATCACATGAATACTTAGCAAACTGTTGCAGCCATTAGATAACAACTTAAGAAAACATTTACCAGAAGGTCCAATGCCTTCTATAAATTTTAAGAATCATGTATTTGGAAACACCTCTTAAATATCTAACATGGTGTAGTTTGTTTAACCAGTAAACTTAAGCACAAACATATAAAATGTATTTAGTTTCTTTCTACCAACAAGTATAAAACATATGATACAGAGATTCATGTCACATGAATAAAAAGTATCTTTGATTAAATTTAGCAACTTAAATTTATGGACAATCTTATCTATAAGCCGATTAAAATAAAATTCTTGGCCGGAGCCGTGGCTCAACAGGCTAATCCTCCGCCTTGCGGCTCCGGCACACCGGGTTCTAGTCCCGGTCGGGGCACTGATCCTGTCCCGGTTGCCCCTCTTCCAGGCCAGCTCTCTGCTGTGGCCAGGGAGTGCAGTGGAGGATGGCCCAAGTCCTTGGGCCCTGCACCCCATGGGAGACCAGGATAAGCACCTGGCTCCTGCCATCGGAACAGCGCTGTGCGCCGGCCGCAGCGCGCTACCGCGGCGGCCGTTGGAGGGTGAACCAACGGCAAAAAGGAAGACCTTTCTCTCTGTCTCTCTCTCACTGTCCACTCTGCCTGTCAAAAAATAAAAATAAAAAAAAATAAAATTCTTAATAAAATTTTCACATGTAGACATACAATATTTACACATATATAACATAATATAATAGACCAATATAGCAATTTTAATAATAGCTTTTAAAATCTTTAACTCTTTTTTAAATTGCCAATTGCTTTGAATTGCTTTTTGTTTTTAGTAACCTCAGTTAACCATACTTTCTCTCAGTTGGTACTGTTAATACATTATTGGCTTCATCTGGTTACAGAGCCATCCCAAAGTACTGAATACAATAGAAGTGGCTGGAAAAAGTCCATAGGAACCTATAAGAGGACAGCTAAACACAGAACCAATAACACTTAATTTTATGAGCAGAAAATCACATATAACAGTGGATGAAAAAAGACTTTAAGTCGTCATGTTTAAAATTATAAACTCATCAACCAACAAGAGGCACTTGCTGACTTCACAGTATTTTTGAAAGCACCTGTAGGATTTTAAAAGTATTTAACCCTTTAGGCCTCTGGGGATTTCTCATTAAGCTAACTATCATGTCAAGTAACACAAGATCATTAGACTTTTTAATTCTCAAACATTTGTATTAATAGCATTTTCCATTATAGAAACTTAAAATTTAGTACCACGTCACATCTTGACAGTACTTCTAATATAATCCAAATAGCCTGATTAGTTGGTGTCTCTATAGAATGAGAGACATAGGTCCTTTGATTTTTTTCAGTTGGGCCCAACCTGGAAAATTCTAAGTCCAAGATTTACTGGAAATTTTCGAGTCCGGATTGTTTGAAACTTTGATTTTTTGAATGCCTGTCAAGAATGCCAAGAAGGCTCAAAATCCAAAATATCTGGTTGAAATAAGATTCCTTAAAATTGTAACACATTATAGACCAAATTTGATTGTTGTTACAAGGTGATTATTCAAATCTTTGAAAATAAGCACATATTTAAATAACCCATAGCTCTTAATAAAAATTCAGCTGTTTTTGAACAATTAGAATGTAACAGACAGCAAGAGAACATAATAGATTACTTTAACACATTGCTTTAACAGAGAATCAGATTTTAATTCTATGTAAAAGAGAAATTGAGCTTCCTGTGATCTTTTGCTGTGAGGTTTCCTTCCTTTACCTTCTTTCATATTGATGACCATGTTTCTGTGTTTCTGTGTATAACACATCTTTAAGCATCTTTTGCAGGGCAGGATGAGTGGCAACAAATTCTTTCAATTTCTGTTTGCGATGAAAAGTCTTTATTTCACCTTCCTTCACAAATGAGAGCTTTGCAGGATATAGTATTCTGGGCTGGCAGTTTTTCTCTCTTAGTACTTGGGCTATGTCTTGCCATTCCCTTCTAGCTTGTAGGGATTCTGATGAGAAGTCTGACGTTTCTCTCTTGCACATTTTAGAATCTTTATGTTTCACTGTGGTGAGTTTGATTACAACATGTCGTGGTGAGGATCTCTTTTGGTCATGTTTATTAGGGGTTCTATGAGCTTCCTGTACTAGGATGTCTCTGTCCTTCTCTAGACCTGGGAAGTTCTCTGCAAGTATCTCACTAAAAAGGCCTTCTAATCCTTTCTCTGTCTCCATGCCTTCAGGAACTCCTAGTGTTGTACCTGTGCGAGTATGAACAAAGGAGCTCCACATTGATAAAATTTGATGGTCCTTTATTTGCCGGCGGTAGAGAGTGGGCTCATGCCCTAAAGAACTCTCGACCCTGAAGCCTAAAGCAACAGGGTTTATAAAGGCAAAAACCATAAAATCAGGAGGGGAATTTATGGTTGCTAGGAACAGGGGGGAATACATGGTTACCGGGTCAAGCTGACCTAAAACCTATGCGAAACTAGTATCAATTATAATCTTGACAATACCAGTTACAATCTTATAATCCTGACATTAATCCAGGTATTGGTTTTAATTATATGTAGGACATAGACAAATTACATTTTTATCATTAACCCAGGTGCAACCTTTTTACTTTTAAGCTTGAACAATTATGCTAGGGGGTTTCTATGCTCTGCCAAGTGTGATGTAGTGGACTGCTATTGTTCTACTGTTTTAGATCATAGTTTCAGACCAGAGTCTCACAGTGGGGGGGTGCTTTCCCAGAATGGAGTCTCAAGTGCTCCAAAATGGAGTCCCTACTGTCAAGGTGCTACTTCACTAGCACCCAAATGTTGGGTTTTTTAATAGTATCCTGTAGATTCCCAACAATATTTTTTTAGATTTCTAATTTCCTCTTCTTTTCTTTGGTTTGACTTTATACTTTCCTGTGCCCTGTCTTCTAAGTCCGATATTCTCACTTCTGCTTCACCCATTCTGTTTTTAAGGCTCTCTAATGTGTTTGTCATTTGATCTATTGAATTTTTCATTTCATTATGATTTCTCGTCACTATCACAGTTTCTTGTTCTACTAGTTGTTTCATTTCATTTTGATTCCTCCTTAATATTTCATTTTTGTGTGAGAGATTTTCTATCTTGTCCACTAAGGATTTCTGTAGTTCAAGAATTTGTTTTTGAGAACTTCTTAATGTTCTTATTAATTTTTTGAGATCCACTTCTTGCATTTCTTCTCTCTCATCATCTTCATAGTTTTGAATTGGGGTGTCTTTTTCATTTGGGGCCATCATAATGTCTTTCTTGTTCTTGTTACCTCAGTTTTTGCGTGTGCTATTCAACATATTGGAGATATTCTTTGGTTTCTTCACTGTGGTGTTTTTTTTTCTTTTTATAATGTGATTCTAGAATAAGTGGACTGTCTGCTTTCGATGGAGCCTTAGAGACTTGAGATCGTGTGGCCTGAGATCTCTGTTTGGTTCCTCAGGGTTGAGGGTGTGTCAAAGGTGACACTCCCAGGTTAGGCATGGTAAATCTCTCTCTTTCTTTCTTTCTTTTTTGATTCAAAAGGGAAGTAATTCCACACAGCTGAACTGAATTGGAGGTAGTTAGCAGGCGAATGATATACCCACAGGAGCCAGACATCAGAAGCTCTTTCCCAAGGACCACACAGGGAATCAGTGCTGCCCTCAGTGTGGGCTCCAATTCTCCTACAGACTCCCACTGGGTTGCCAAGGTTACCGAATTGTAGCATCTCTGGAGAGTACTCATGTGAATTCCATGAGTTCTCTCCCCCACCATCTCTTTTTTCACAGTCTCGGTTCATTAGCACCAAACATTCATTAAATCCTAATCTCTTGTTATTTCACCACTCCCCCCAGAGTCAGGTGTTTCTGCTAGACTCAGGGCCGGTGCAGACCTGAGGTCACCCTGCTTATGATGTATGTCCAAAATGGTGCCTGCTCTTTGTCTTGCTCGCCTTTGAGAGGTGAGCGGAGAGAAAGAAACTCGTGTCCATATCAGTCACGTTTCTCTCTCTCTCTCTCTCTCTCTCTCTCTCTCTCTCTCTCTCTCTCTCTCTCTCTCTCTCTCTCTCCTAGTTAGCCTGGCAAACATTTCCCCATGGGGTTTCAAGCCTCATTCCCACTAGTCTCCTCTTTCTGCTTTCCTGCTGGTGTCTCTGGCTATTGAGGTTCGGCTCAGCTCATGTTCCAGCGCTGGTGTGTTGAGTCTGCCACTGGTATCCCGAACGTGGGCTACCACACTCTCCCCACAGGTCTACTGTGAATCACTAGTTCTAGAAGAGTTTCCTTTGCTGTTTCTTCCCCTACTCTTCCTTGAACATGCAGTATCTCCACTTTTATTAAACTATCTCTCCCTGGATTATCTGTGTGCTCCCTTCCTATTCTGCCATCTTGCCGCTCTCCAGTGAAGTTGGTTTTGGAGAAAAGAACAGTGCTTTTCCTGTGCAAGTAGATTCAATGTCATGTTTACAAACATAAATATCATGTGTGTTTCCCACAGTTGCTCTAACTTTCTCCCTAGAAAACACAAATGTGTAGAGGTTTTTTCTCCAAGTGGATACAATTAGCATCTGCCAGCACAAATAAAATGTTCCCTGCTAAAATTCATGCAAAATCATAAAGTACATAGAGACTATCTGGAAAACAGAAACAAACACAGAGGCTGTAGCAATATCTGGATTTGAGTTAGCCACAACACAACTGGATATTTCTGGTATGATCGAGTCATATCCTGACAAAGGGTTGTGGAATTCCTATGCAATGGATGCAGAAAATCACAGCCAAACTGGTTCTGGAGAAAAGCACAGTCTTCTTCATGTGCAAGTGGATTCAATGTCATATTTACAAACATAAATATCATGTTTGCAGCACTTGCTCTAGGTTCTCCCTAGAAAACACCAATGTGTAGAGCATTTATTTATTGTGGAACCAATAAGCCTTTGCAAGCACAAAACAAAATATTTCCTGCTAAATTTCCTTCCATACCATAAAGTCCCTACAAAATATTCAGAAAACACAAACAAACACAGAGGCTGTAGCAATATCTGGATTAAGTTAGCCACAACAAACCGGATATTTCTGGTATGATCCAGTCATATCCTGAGAAAGTGTTGTGGAATTCATATGCAATGGTCCCAGAAAATCACAGTCATACTGGATTTGGAGTAAAGCAGTCTTTGTCCTGGGCAAGTGGATTCAATGTCATGTTTAAAAACACAAATATCATGTTAGCAGCAGTTGTTCTAGCTTTCTCCCTAGAAGATACGAATGTGTAGAGACTTTTTCTCCATGTGGAAACAATTAGCATTTGCCAGCACAAAATAAAAGGTTCCCTCCTAAAATTCATTCAAAACCGTAAAGTGTGTAGAGAATATCTGGGAAATAAAAATGAACACAGAGGCTGTAGCAAGATCTGGATTTCAGTGAGCCTCACCCCAACCAGATATTTCTGATTTGTTCCTATCATATCCAAAGTCATTCAGAATTCCTATGCAATGGACCCAGAAAATCACAGTGAACTTGGTTTTGGAGAAAAGAACAGTGCTTTTCCTGTGCAAGTGTATTCAATGTCATATTTACAAACATAACTATCATGTTTGCAGCACTTGCTCTAGCTTTCTCCCAGAAAAAAAGAATGTGTAGAGGTTTTTCCTCCACGTGAAACGAATTGGCATTTGCCAACACAAAACAAAATATTCCCTACTAAATATCATTCCATATGGGAAGGCCAAAGAGAATATCCAGAAAAAACAAACACAGAGGCTGTAGCAAGATCTGGGATTGAGTCATCCACAACATGACTGGATATTTCTGCTTTGACCCAGTCAAATCCGGACAAAGTGTTGTGGCATTTACATGCATTGGACCCAGAAAATCACAGTCCAAATAGTTTTGAAGAAAAGCAAAGTCATTTTGATAGGCAAGTGGATAAAATGCCATATTTAGAAACACAAATACCATGTGTGTTTGCCACAGTTTCTCTAGCTTTCTCCCTTAAAAGACCAATTTGTAGAGATTTTGTCTCCGTGTGAAACCAAATAGTGTTTCCCAGCATAGCACAAAATGTTCCCTGCTAAAATTCATTCCAAACCATAAAGTCCATTAATAATATCCAGAAAACCCAAACACAGAGGCTGTATCAAGATTTTTCATTGAGTTAGCCACAACACAACTGGATGTTTCTGGTCTGATCTAGTCATATCCGGACAAAATGTTGTGGAATTCATATGCAAGGGACCCAGAAAATCACAGTCAACCTGGTTTTGGGGAAAAGCAAAGTCTTTTTCTCGGGCAAGTGGATAAAATGTCATGTATACAAGCAAAAATATCATGTTTGTTTCCCACAGTTGCTCTAGCTTTCTCCCTAGGAAACACGAATGTGTAGAGTTTCGGTCTCCATCTGGAACGAGTTATTGTTTGCCAGTACAAAACAAAATGTTGACTGCTAAAATTCATTACAAACCATGAAGTCAATTGACAATATCCAGAAATCACAAACAGAGAGGCTGTAGCAAAATGTGGGATTGAGTTAGCCACAACACGACCAGATATTTCTGGATTCATCCAGTCATATGTGGACAAAGTATTGTGGATTAGTGTGCAAGGGACCCAAAAAATCACAGTCAAACTGGTTTTGGAGAAAAGCAAAGTCTTTTTCTTCAGTAAATGGATAAAATGTCACATTTACAAATGTAAATATCCTGTTTTTTTTCCCACAGTTGCTATAGCTTTCTCCCTAGAAAACATGAATGTGTAGAGGATTTGTCTTCTTGTGGAACCAACTAGTGTTTGCCAGAATGAAAAAAGGGTTCCCTGCTAAAATTCATTAGAAACCATAAAGTCCATTGATAACATCCAGAAAACACAAACACAGAGGCTGTAGCAAGATCTGGGATTGAGTTAGCCTCAACACAACTGGATATCTCTGGTTTGATCCAGTCATATCCAGACAAAGCATTTTGGATTCATATGCAATGGACCCAAAAAATCACAAACTGGTTTTGGAGAAAAGCAATGTCTTTATTTTCGGCGAGTGGATAAATATGATGTTTACAAACATAAATATCATGTTTGTTTCTCGCAGTTGCTCTAACTTTCTACCTAGAAAACTGCATATTTAGAGATTTTGTCTTCTTTTGGAACAAACTAGTGTTTCATGGTGCAAAACAAAATGTTGCATGCTAAAATCAATCCAAACCCTAAAGTACGTAGATTATAACCAGAAAACACACACACACAAAAAAACAAAGAATGTAGCACATTCTGGGAATGAGTTAGCCACAACACAACCAGCTATTTCTGGTTTGATTCAGTCATATCCAGACAAAGTATTGTAGAATTCGTATGCAAGGGACACAGAAAATCACAGTCATACTGGCTTTGGAGAAAAGCAAAGTCCTTTTCCTGGGCCAGTGGATTCAATGTCATGTTTACAAACATAAATATCATGTTGGAAGCAGTTGCTCTAGCTTTCTCTCTAGAAAACGCAAATGTGAAGATGATTTTTCTCCATGTGGAAACAATTAATGTTTGCCAGCACAAAACAATATGTTCCCTTCTAAAATTCATTCAAAACCGTAAGGCCCATAGAGAGTATCCAGAAAACACAAACAAACCAGAGGCAGTAGCAAGATCTGGATTTGAGTTAGCCACAACACAACTGCATATTACTGGCTGATCCCCTCATATCCGGACAAAATGTTGTGGAAATCATATGCAATGGACCCAGAAAATGACAGTCAAACTGCTTTTGGAGAAAAGCAAATTCTTTTTCTTGGACAAATGGATAAAATGTCATGTTGACAAACGTAAATATCATGTTGGTACCTGCAGCTGCTCTAGCTTTCTTCCTAGAAAACACCAATGTGTAGAGGTTTTGTCTTCTTGGGGAACCAATTAGTGTTTGCCAGCACAAAACAAAATGTTCCCTACTAAAATCCATCTACCTATCTCTCTCTCTCAAATGAATGTCTTCTAAAAATAATTATTTATTTGAAAGGCAGAATGAAAGAGAGAGAGAGAGAGACAGAGAGAGGAAATAAATATCTTCCATCTGCTGGTCCACTCTCCAAATGGTTCCAACCGCCAGGACTGGGCCAAGTCAAAGCCAGAGCATCATTTGTGTCTGCAACCACTTGGTGTATCTTTCACTGCTTTACCAGGCTATTAGCAGGGAGATGGATCAGAAGTGGAGCAGCCAGGACTTGAGTTGGTGCCCAGTTTGGATGGTGGTGCCACAGGTGGTGGCTTTACCAGCTGTGCCACAGCCCTGGCCCCCTCTCTGTTTTTCTGTCTGTCTCTCTCTCTCTTTCTCTTACTCTGACTTTCAAATAAATAAATCTTTTTAAGAAGTAAAACATAAAAATAGAGATAATAGTTCCAGTCTCGAGAATCTTAGGAGATTGGTTTTGATGTTCTTACAGCACCTGTTTTGGAAGAAAAGTGGAGTAATATGAGCTACTGTTGGGAGTGTTTCTTCCAGTTCCTCATTCACTGAGTCAGCCAACCCAGGAACCTGGAAGTCTTCCTCAATGCCTGCCGTCCCCAGCTCCTGCATCCAGCTGATCACCCAGTGTTTCTGATTTCTCGTTATGGTTTGTTTCCTAGTTTTGGAACCAATAAGCCTTCTCCTTTCCAGATTCCCACCGCCACTGCTGGTGTACAGAATGCACCGTTGCTCTCCCAAGATGAAACCACAGTCTCTTGCCTTCTGTATGTTCCTGGGAAACCACCCTGCAGTGTGTTACCAGGCAGCCTCTCTGCCTAGCAGGGTCTTTGTTCTCCTTGAAGCCCTGTGGTGACTCCCAATCATGTGCAATTCAGACACCAAGCTGTCTTATGTGGTGGGCCTGGCACTCTTCCTGACACTTAATGCCCTTTAACCTCTCTTCTCACCATGTCCTGATTCCACCTTTGTACTCGAAAAGCACCATCCTGCTAGCTACCTCTGCACATTGAGTTTTTTGGCTGTTTCTTGCCTTTGTAAGCCAAACTCCTCGGAGTGCTCCTTTCCCTGTTTTTCCCATACTGATTCCTTATTCTGAAGGTGCAGCTGAGGTGTCATCCCCTCCAGGAAGCCTTCTCTGACCCTCCCAGGACAGGGAAGGTAGCCTTCCACAGAGATATTCACTGGGTAACTTGACTTGTATCATATTGGATCATTGTCTTTGTATGATGCAGAAACCATATAATTCAGTTTCCTATCCTTTGTGCTGAGTTGGATGCTCAGCATGGAGCAAGTGCTCATGAAATGTTTGGTAAATGAGCAACTGAGTTCTCTGAGAGACCTCAAATTCCAGTGTGTGTGGACTACAGTGTTCTAGGGCAAGCCTGGGAATCAGCAGTTCAAGCCTGGGCTGGGGCAGGCACAACTAAAGAGACAGCCTTACATTCTTTCCACTGAGCACCCAGCCCTAGCACCTGCAGTGTCAGAGTGAGCCTGAAAAGTATTCCTTCCAGGAGTAACATAAAGCAGTGTAAATCCTAGGCATAATTCTTACTTTATTGTTATTAGAGAACACTTTAATATTTTAGAACCTATGGTAATACTGGCAACTTCTGTTTGCATATGAAGTCCCCTGATAGAAGATCCTGAAGATGTAAGTCTTCCTAAGCAGTGTGACACCATACTAGAACTAGGTTATCATTCAGGAACCCCAGGGCATTGATTGTAGATCCACCCTTAGATCTCAGAATCTGAGGATGCTTAAGTTTCTTCTTCTTGTATACTTTAAATCATCGCTAGATGCCTTACAATACCTGATATAATATAAACACTGTGTGAACTTGTTAGGGTCTATGATGTGGGCAGTAAAGGCATGAAGCAAATTTTGTGTATGTTTAGTACAGATTTTTTTTTTGCCAAATATTTTCAGTCTGCACTTGGTTGAATACACAGATACAGAACCCCTGGATATGAAGGGCTCGCTAGTTTCCATGGAGATGAAGGACATGTATGCTATGAGAACAGGATCTCTGGGAGCTGTAAATTAGGCTATATTCTTTGAGAGGCTACCTGAATCCCAATTGTCCTTTTTTTAAAAAAAAATGATGATGACCAAACACTGAAAAGCTTTGAATGTTCTAGAATTATATTACCAAATGTAGAGTGCTGTATTGCATCTGGAAATATTTTATGCAACTCAGAAAGGAAAGACTGTGTGTTGAATAAATGAAATTGTTTTTTCCTGTTTCACATTCTCATATGATTCCAAAGCAGCTAAACTATGTCCTGGAAAACAATGTTTACGTTTCTTAAAGAAAGCCACATGTGCTTGCTTTGAATGACAGAGAAATGAGGATGAGGTGTATTGTTGGATACTAATATCAAAAAATTTTTACAAAGTAAAAAAAATGGAAGTCAAGATTTACTTCCTTTTTTTTTCCTTCCATAGTTAATTAACTCTGTTCTCTGGCTTCTGGTGGCCAGAATAATGAGAGTAAGTCCAGAGTAAGCCTAGGTGAGGTCAGATACATCTGCTCCTGGAAGTTCTTAGTCAGGGACCCAACTGCTTGAACTGTCACCTATGGCCTCCCAAAGGTCTGCGCTGGCAGGAAGCCTGATTCAGTCACTAGCACTGGGTAATGAAACCAGGTACCCCAATATGGAATACATGTGTTTTTAACTGCTAGGCCACATGTCTGCCCTTAGACTGCCTTGACCAGAGAGAAGGGTGAAAGAGAAGGTGAAAAGCATTGGAGACTGAGAACGAAGAGTCTAAACACATTCAACAGATCACATAAGCTTGCAAGTGCAAACCTTTCAGTGCTAATGGAGTGGAAAGCATGAAGTGGAGCCTCGTGGACTAGAAAGGGATGTGGTATAGTTGGAGACCAGCTCATCAAGATCCAGGTACCCTCTGTAAGGATACAGGTAACATTAATCCACTGTCTCAGGAGACATTGTAGCATTTTCTCCAGGGGTATAAATGGTCAGACTTGCCTTTTGGATGGATTGCCAGAACAACCCAGTGGATCACAAATTTGAGGTTGGTCTGTAGGAAGTCATGGTGATAGGGCAGCTGAGAATGGATGCATACAAGCACTAAAGCAGCAAATGGTGCAAAGAAGATAGTTTGAGAAGTTTCCAAGATGTGGAGTTGACGTGGTCTTTTGACTATGAGGATATGAACAATATGGAAGAGAACAGCATGTCCCAAAGAATATCCATATCCATATATATATATATATAGATAGATAGATAGATACAGATATAGATATATTTATTATTTATTTATTTATTTATTTATTTATTTTTTGACAGGCAGTTTGGCCAGTGTGGACAGTGAGAGAGAGACAGAGAGCAAGCTCTTCCTTTGCTGTTGGTTCACGCTCCAATGGCTGCCGATGCACACACCTATCCTCTATTCATGACTATTCCAATACAGAAAAGCAGTACCAAGAAAGAATTCTGGAAGTTGGAAGCAATTAAAAAGCAGACCTTGCAGCAGGTATGAAGATGCATCAGGTGAAGCTGCATAGAGAAAAAAGGTATAGATATATAATGAATTGCACCCAGATTATTCTTTCAGGTTTAACCAACTAAAGTCAATGAGTCATTATGTCCTTTTCTCACATAAAATTTTCATGAATGTCAACATTTTTCCAATGACTGGTTTGGCCACTCGTTCCCATTACAGGGCAATAATATGACTTCAGGAAGCATTGTGCTGATTCATTCGTTTACCCACTCACTCAGGAAAGCAACACTTCCTGGGACTATCAAGTCACAGTCACAATCTGAAGAGAAGCCAAAAGGACGAAAGCTTCATTTTACCCATTATTCAAGTGGAGGAACAGATTGGGGAGAACTAGAAGAGCAAAGCCATCTATCAGTTCCCCTCAGACCAGGAACCAGACAAAGATATCAACTCCCACCGCTCTTATTTCAGGGAGTATTGGAAGCCTTCTCAAGAGCAGTTTGAAAAAGAGAAAGCCAGCAGGAGTCAGACATGAGGCTGTCACTCTCAAGGGGGTAGGACAAAGCATGGCTGTCACTGCCACAGGGGTGGAATAAAGCAGGGCTGTCACTCCCAGGGGGCGGAAGCAAGCAAGACTGTCACAACTGGAGGGGTGGTACAAACCAGGGCTGACACACCCAGAGGGGCAGAACAAAGCAGTTCTCTCAATTGCAGGGCTCAGGGAAATCAGGGCTGCCACTCCCAGGGGGCGGGACAAAGCAGGACTGCCACAACCAGAGGGGCGGTACAAAGCAAGATTGCCATAACCAAAGGGCCTGGACAAAGCAGGGCAGATACTCTGAGAAAGGCTGGACAAAGCAGGGCTCTCACTCCCAGAGGGCAGGACAAAGCAGGGCTGTCAGTCCCATTGGGCAGGAACAAGCAAGACTGTCACAACCAGAGAGGCAGTACAAAGCAGGGCTGCCACACACAGAGGGGCAGAACAAAGCAGTACTGTCAATCACAGGGGTCTGGAAAGCAGGGCAGCCACGCCCAGAGTGCAGGACAAGCAGGATGGCCACAACCAGAGGGGCTGGACAAAGCAAGATTGCCACAACCAGAGGCGGGGTACAAAGCAGGGCTGTCACGCACAGAGGGGTGGGACAAAGAAAACTGCCACAGACAAAGGGCAGGGAAAACCCAGGGCAGATACTCTGAGAGGGGCTGGACAAAGCAGGGCTCTCAGTCCCAGAGGGCGGGACAAAGCAGGGCTCTCACTCCCACAGGGGCAGAATAATCAGGGCTGTCACTCCCAGGCCGCAGGGACAAGCATGACTGTCACAACAAGAGGGGCAGTACAAAGCAGGGCTGCCATGCCCAGAGGGGCGGGACAAAGCAAGACTGCCACAGACAAAGGGCCAGGACAAAGCAGGGCAGATACTCTGAGAGGGGCTGGACAAAGCAGAGCTCTCACTCCCAAAGGGGTGGGACAAAGCAGGGCTGTCACTCCCAGGGGGCGGGAGCAAGCAAGACTGTCACAACTGGAGGGGCGGTACAAAGCTGGGCTGTCAGTCCCAGGGGGCTATACAAAGCAGGGCTGTGACTCCCAGTGAAGGGACAAAGCAGGTCTGTCACACCCAGAGGGTGGGAAAGCCAGGCTTTCAGTCTCAGGGGGTGTTACAAAGCAGGTTTGTCACACCCAGAGGGTGGGAAAAAGAAGGGCTGTCAGTCCAAGGGGGCGGGACTAAGCAGGGCTGTCACTCCCATAGGGGAAGAATAAAGCAGAGTGTCACTCCCAGGGTTCAGGGATAAGCAAGACTGTTACAACCAGAGGGGCAGTACAAAGCAGGCCTACCACATCCAGAGGGATGGGACAAAGCAAGACTGCCACAGCCACAGGGCCCAGACAAACCAAGTCTGTCACTCTTAGAGGGGCCCAAGCACTTGGAGCATCTTCCACTGCTTTTCTGAGACCATTAACAGGGAGCTGGATTGGAAGTGGAGCAGCCAGGACTTGGACTGATGTCCATTTTGGATGCCAGGGTCACAGGCAGTGGCTTTACCTGCTATACTACAATGCCAGTGCCCAATATATATATTTTTTAAATTAGCCTTTTTCTTCTTGGCTTTATAAACCTCCCATTTGAGCAGAAACCAAATGAAGCCACCTGTCAAGAGTGGAGCTCTTCCTCTAGCAGCTCCACACTACTTCCTGTGTCTCATCTAGTTCTCACCTCTTCTCCTCACTTCCTCTGTCGCCATTCAGCCAACCTTGCCTCTGGTCCAGAGTGGTGCATGCACATGCCCCAAAGGAATGGGTCACAGACTCAATGAAGCCTACAGCCTGTCCCAATTAACAAGGCCTGCTTGTGCTATGCATCCACTGGCCACAGACTAAGCATCTCTAGAAATGTTGGAGCCCAGGATCCCTGAACTATGGGGCTCACAGGGGAAGAAAGAAGCAAACGTTTACTTTTTGCAAGGCAGCCAATCCTGTCACAGTTTATTTTCTCCTCCTAACCCAAGAATTTCCATCCTTCCTTCTCATATCAGCAGTGCTATTGCGCATAGGCCCACTCCTCTCAACCCTAGCTCAAGAGCCCCTACTCCCTTGTCCTCAGGTTGTTTTGTTCATAAGCAACCTGGTTTCCTGCCTCCAGTGGCTCCCAAAGCTAGAACCACTGTCACCTCTAGACTCTGGAGTCAGCCCTTCCCAAGGGGAGGATCACAATGCCTTGTTCACTTTGGAGACATATATCACCATCTCTTCTGGGTCTGAATTGCTGCTAGATTACTTATAGATGCCACTTCCCAATTCCCAAAGTCCTCTCCTTGCTCTCAAAAACTCCCTGCCAGCAGCAAGGACCACTACCCCTCTGAACTGTACTGTGTGTTAGGATGCTGACAACTAAAAGCTGGCCCACTAAGGTGGTGAAGTTCACACCCAGATAGTCCACGATTTGAATCCTGCCTCTCATACTGACTGATCTTATGGCTTCATTGCACCTTGTCTAAGCAGCCTCGTGTAATATGATTTGCCTCTATCTCCTATGATATTTGGAGCTTCTTGGGAAAATCTTACCCAGCTATAAGTTCCTTGTGCATATATTTGGTGAATAAGTGATATCATCTTATCTTGGCCTGCTTTTGTCAATTATAAAATGAAGCTATTACTTACCTGCCCGATTGAGTGAAGAGGGCACCCATCACGTGTCCACTGGCATAAGTTGGACTCTTAATGGGTGAAGTTTTCTACAATTTCCTCTTCAGTTTGCTCAACAGTTTTCACCCATTTCTATCTCAATTCCAAGCTCAGCTTACTGGGGCTTTCCTTTTTCTCCCACATGGGTGCAGGGGCCCAAACCCTTGGGACATCTTCTACCACTTTCCCACACTATAAGCAGAGAGCTGGATACGGAATGGAGCAGCTGGGAGATGGACTGACACCCATATAGGGGATGCTGGCCCTGCAGGTGGAGGCTTAGCCTAGTATGCCACAACACTGGACCCCAAAAACTCTTTTATTAATATAAAGATTTTATACATTTCGTGGGTATGATTCCAAGAAGATAACCACAATTCCCTTAAGTATATATATATATATATATATATATATATATATATGTGTGTGTGTGTGTGTGTGTGTGATTTATCTATTTGAAAAGTAGAGTAATAGCGAGAGAAGGAAAGACAGGGAGAGAGAGAGAGGGAGAGAGAGAGAGAGATATTCCATCCACTGGTTCACTCCCCCAAAAGCCACAGTGCTGCTTCTGGGCTAGATAAAGCCAGAATCCTGGACTCCATTCAAATCTCCCACATAGGTGATGGGGGGCTCAAGTACTTGGGTCATCTTCCATTGCTTTCCCAGACATATTAACAGGGAACTGGATCAGAAGTTAAGCAGCTAGGACTTGAAGTGGCACTCATATGGGGGGCCAGTGTCACAGGCAGTGGCTTAACCCACTGTGCCAGACCACCAGCCCCATGTTCATTTTTACATCCTCATTTATCCATTCAGCTAAGAGACAGACTCTGCCAGGTTCTGAGGTTATTGGGTCAAATAAAGCAAACACGGTTCTTGCTCTCATGAAGTCTGCAATCTGACAGGAAAGAATGAACCAGGCAAACGATATTTCCTTGTGTAGCAAATACTAAGTGTGAAGTGAATGGCTGAAGATTTAAACCGTCCAAACCAAGCAATTCTAATCTTGTGAACAAGAGACAGAAGGCACAGACATAGAACTGCAAATGATACAGTTAACTATTTATCTAAACAGCTTCTAATTAAAAACTTAAAATACAAATAACACACATATATCTGAGCACAGTTGTTACCTTCACATTAACCATAAAAAAGACCATGAAATAATAAGAGTGAGACTTTAAGTGTAATTCATTTTTTAGACAATTTGCAATCCTACATGGTTTTCTGCAGTGTGTTCTTCTACAGGTATTCTTCCTCTTTCTCACATTTTTTTGGAAAGATTTATTTCTTTGGAAAGCAGATTAACAGAAGGAGGGGTCAGAGAGAGTGATCTTTCATCTGAAGGCTCACTCCCCACATGGCCACAATAGCCAGGGCTGCAGCAGGTTGAAGCCAGAAGCCTAGAACTCCATCTGGGTCTCCTACATGTGTGCAGGGGCACAATGACTTGAGCCACCATACACTGCTTTATCAGCCACACTTGCAGGGAATGGGATCAGAAGTGGAGCAGTAGAGACTCAAAGCGGCACCCATATGGAATGCCAACCTTGCAGCTGGTGGCTTAAGCCACTGTGCTACATTGCTGGTCCTCTCAATTTTTTTTCCAGCTGGGAAATGTGAGGTTTGAAAGACTGAGCCATAAGACAAAGCAATGATTTCTTAAGCTGTGTTAAATTTCAGCTGGTGTTCCTTCTAGTCTAAAAGACTATATTCCCCATGGGCAAATGACAAAATCTTTTCCACCTGAGTCTCCTCTTAGCAAACTAGTGATAATATGGTCTCCAGAAGTAATCTATGGGCTAAAAGATATGATGCCAGGCATTTATTCTCTCAGGAATGTTAGTTCTCTATCCAGGTCTCCTGTTTATCTTTCTGTACTTGGTGTAAAATGATTTGAAAATAACTACCAAACAGCAATAAAACACCAATACAAATTTTATTCTGAAATCTGGATACTAAGCTTTCCCCTATGCAACTCAACCAAAATTATTTTGCATTCATTCTCATTTATTATTTGACTGTTACAGGTAAAAACCCAGAGAAATCTTCCAGGTAAGCAGCAGGTAAGGTACTTTTTGAAGAAGGCAGAGTTTATAAAGTATCCTGAAATTGGGGTCAACTTCACTGGGTGTCACTCTTAAGGATGTTGGTTCAATTTCTCTGAAGGGAGGAGAGAACTTCCACTTTGCTTATGGTCTTATCTGAATAAGGTCGGAGGTTGTGACCTCAAGAGGCTTCTGTGGCCTTGGCAGCTCGTGACAAGAGCCTTGGGTGATTACTGACATCATAAGTAAGAATGTCCATTGTTAAATCAACAGGAGTCATTGTGCACTTCCTCCCTACGTAGGATCTCTGTCCTTAATATGTTGTACTATGCGGATTAATGGTAAAACTAGTCTTCAAACAATACGTTACCCTTTGTGTGTCTGTGTGGGTGCAAACTGTTGAAATCTTTACTTAGTATATACTAAGTTGATCTGCATATAAAGAGAATTAAAAATGAATCTTAATGAAGAATGGGATGGAAAAGAGTAAGAGATGGGATGGTTTGCAGGTGGGAGAGTGGTTATGGGGGGGAAAACCTGCTATAATCCAAAAGTTGTACTTTTGAACTTTATATTTATTAAATAAAAGTTTTGTAATCCTCCGCCTCGCGGCGCCGGCACACCGGGTTCTAGTCCCGGTCGGGGCACCGATCCTGTCCCGGTTGCCCCTCTTCCAGGCCAGCTCTCTGCTGTGGCCCGGGAGTGCAGTGGAGGATGGCCCAAGTGCTTGGGCTCTGCACCCCATGGGAGACCAGGATAAGCAGCTGGCTCCTGCCATCGGAACAGCGCTGTGCGCCGGCCGCAGCGCGCTACCGCGGCGGCCATTGGAGGGTGAACCAACGGCAAAAGGAAGACCTTTCTCTCTGTCTCTCTCTCACTGTCCACTCTGCCTGTCAAAAAAAAATAAAAAAAAAATAAAAATTTTTGCAAGAAAATTTGGAAAAGGATGTTGGTTGCAGAAAGGTATGAGGGCAGCAACCTATCTTTGAAATTTTTTTTTTTTATTTTTGACAGGCAGAGTGGACAGTGAGAGAGAAAGAGACAGAGAGAAAGGTCTTCCTTTGCCGTTGGTTCACCCTCCAATGGCCGCCGCGGTAGTGCGCTGTGGCCGGCGCACCGTGCTGATCCAATGGCAGGAGCCAGGTGCTTATCCTGGTCTCCCATGGGGTGCAGGGCCCAAGGACTTGGGCCATCCTCCACTGCACTCCCTGGCCACAGCAGAGAGTTGGCCTGGAAGAGGGGCAACCGGGACAGGATCGGTGCCCAGACTGGGACTAGAACCCGGTGTGCCAGCACCGCAAGGCGGAGGATTAGCTGTGCCAGCCCCGCAAGGTGGAGGATTAGCCTAGTGAGCCGCGGAGCCAGCGGTATCTTTGAAATTTTTGGAGGGGAAGAGTGGAGAGATGTAAACAAAAGCAAAGGCTTTTAGTTCCCATTCTGTCTCCACCTGCTGGAGGCTGTAAAGCCCTTGAGGAGGGCCAGCGAGTCTGGTCTGCAGCCAAGCCTTGGTCCTGGACTCCATTTCCCAGAGTCCCTTGTGCCCTGACATCCTGCGTACCCGAGCGCCTGCGTGCCTGTGTGCACATCAGAGCGCGCGTGCACACAGGTGGATCCGAGGCCCTGGACTGCGGAAGGTCATTCACTGACCAGAGCCAGCGCTGGGAGGCAGCGCAGTGACTTGGCTCTGGCTCAGCGAGTCTGGTACTCTGCACCTGCGGTCCCAGGCAGTTTGCAATCATAACACCCCGGACGGCCCCTGCCGCTTCTCCTTCCGCTGCTGTTGGTCTGTAGCCATGGCCACTACCGTTCCCGTGCGTCCCTTTGCTTCCCTGCGCGTCCTGAAGGGAGCCGCCGGGCTCTCAGAATTCTCACAGCAGATATGGAGACCATGCAGAGGGGTTGGGTGCCAGGGCTGCTGGCGGCTGGGGATCCCGGCTCACTGGGTGCCATCGGGCGGCAGCAGGGACTGAGAGGGACCCAGAATATCCCGCGTTTCCCCACGCTCTGGGGCTTCCGCGTCTCCCCTTTTCTTAAGTTTCCGTAATGCCTTTTATTTACGGGGTCCCAGGGGGTGTTCCCGGTCGCAAAGGGTGTGTGTGGGGTGTTGAGTGTTACTGGAACAGATGGCTGGGTTCATTTCTTCAGCTCAGTGTAGCAATAAATGGCTGGGAAAAGGTTGCAAAAAGGCAGAAGTTTTATTCTGTCAAGCGAAAGTAGAGTCTTATTTGAGCTGCATGCTGGTTTTCAGGAGGTGTACTAGGTTTTTAAAGGTCTCACTTTTTATTTTTTAATTGGACCACAATCGGAGGGGTGGGGTGGGATAGTTCATTTTTATATTGTTCTAAGTATGGCAGGGACCCCTCCTCTCAGGAAGATAAAACTAGATAAAGGCAAAACAAAAATACAGAAACAAAAAGAACAGCAACAACAACACATTACAACCAGGTAGACGTTTTGGAGCTGAGACTTTCTGAGAAATGCCACAGTGCAGATCTGGGTCAGTGGTCTGGGTGCACGCAGGCGGGTGACTGCCAGGAACTGGAGTTAAGAGCTAGTTTCCTCTTTCAGTGCCCATGCAACCTCAGACTTACCAGGCCATTTTGCAGTGGTTCCCATGGAGCAGGGCTGGGTGGCCCCAAGCAGGGAGCCCAGGGCTGCAGTGGATGGCTCAGCCCTGCAACCCCCACTCCACATGCACACAGCCCACAAGGTGGGGTCCCTGCAGGCACTAGGGGCAGCTAGGGCTCTGTGGGCTCTGCTGACATTTTCCCCCTCTTCTTCACTGTCCCCACAATGCCACTTCCCACTGATTGTGCTACAGCCCCTGTAGCTGGAAGTAAGGGGGCCACTGAGTTTTCTTATTTTCTGTTTGGTGCCAAAGCCCAAAACATTTTTAGCATTGGGAGCACACTAACTAAGGATTGGTCTGTGGAGCCCTCTGTACAAGTGTTGGAAGTGGTAAGACAGAAAAAGGAACAGAAATAAGTGCCCCCTTTCCCCCACAGAGATGTCCATGCAGTGGGGAAAGAGATGTGGCCTAGGAAAATATGGCACTTATCTTCCGCATAGTGGAATTGTCAGGAGAGTAACCAGTCTTGAGTGAGTCCCTGTTCTGTTAGATTAGCACTGTCACCTGATTCCCTGTTGATGACCTGATTGCCCATCATGAGGTTGCCTAGGAGGGAGGAGCAGAAGGGACTCTAGGCAGTGGGTGTGAAGGTTGCCACGTGACTCCTCTCAGCCCCAGTATGGGGTTTGCTTGTCTCCAGGCTGCTTCCTGTCATGGTGCCTCTGATGTACCAGCAGCTGTGTGTCGCTGCTGGGAGGAGCTGCTTCAAGCTGGCATTCTGAGCACCTATGTCCTGTGACCATTCATCTCCCAGGGAAACAGCCAGGAACAGGATTCCTAGAGCTGTCCAGCTGGCTGGCTGTCCTCGGCAGATTGTACCCTGTGCCGCTGGAGGGTGACAGGCAAGGTATTTAGCATCTGGAAGAGAAGTTTTTAATATGTGATGCATGCTCTGGTGACTTAGCAGCAATGTCTCTAGGAAAGGTGCCCTGTGAGGAAGCTGATGGTGTCCATTCATCTTCCCGTTAGTAGCAGCCACTGGCATGTGCTGTGGGCTGGAGAAGGAAGCCTTATTCTTGAACTCCAGTGAGTGGGAAGATTCAGCTACAGCTTAATGGAGGCTTCATTTGGAGGGAGTACCCAAAGCACTTCATTTTGCATTTTTTTAAAGAGGTAGTAACATTTTTTCAGTTACAGCTCTGCATGTGTGGATTGTAATTTGTAGCAAATGATGATTTTTTTGGTTACATTTTGAGTTTCATTTAGTTTCTGTTTAATTTATGTTTTTCAAGTTAATGAGTCCTAGAAATCAGCTTATATTATCTTGGCTGTTAATTGGATAACCTTTCTCTCATATCTCATCCAATGTACATTTTAAAGATTTATTTTATTTCTTGGAAAGGCAGAGTGACACAGAGAAGAAGAGGAGACAGGGAGACAGAGGGACCCAGAACTCCATCTGGGTCTCCCATGTGGGTGGCAAGGACACAAATACTGGAGCTATCTTCTGCTGTTTTCCCAGGTGTGTGAACAGGGAGCTGGATCAGAAGCAGAGCAAGTAGGTCTTGAGTAGTGTTCATAGGGGATGCCAGCATTGGAGGCAGTGGCATAACCCTCTGTGCCATGGAGCCAGCTCCTCCATAGACATTTGGAAATGCTGTCGGTAGCATTGAAAGGGTACAGTCTTAATTTTACAAGGGAAAGGGAAAGAAATCTGTTCTAACTCTGGTCAGTTCCAAGGTCTGTTGGCTCACATAGAAGCTGTTTCTGAAAAGAGACACAGGAGATGTGTGTGTCTGTGCCACAGTATTGAAGGTATCCGTGTGTTTGCACACTGACTCACATGTACAGATGTTCCTTGTGCAGATGAATGTGATGCGGGGATTCCTCTGTGTCTGGGCCTTGTCTGGGGAGATGAAGAGAAGATGCATGGGTGGGGGAACCACACAGCTGGAAACTGGGCTCTGAATCAGGCCCACAATGCACGGTGCTTCTTCACCACAGAGACCCCCACCTGTTCTGGGTGACTTGGCCTTGCAAAGCTCATCTCCCCAGGGAATATTGTAGCTGAAGGTTTTTCAGTTTTTTGTTTTTTTTTTTTTTTGCTTGGCTCAACTGCATTTTACCCAGCGTGTGTGCAGACCAAAGTCAGGTGTGTGTAGATCCCAGGACACCATCTGTGGGTTTTCCTGAGTGACTGTGCTCTGCTGCTGCTGCCCACTGGCTCATAAGGCCTGTGGTGGCTCTCGCCTGAGCATCTGGAAGCCAACAAGATGGCAGCTCAGCCATTGGGGCTTCCCTGTTTTTCTGCCCCTGACTTTCTCCACCTTCTCTCTTTTTCTATTTGCTGTTACTGCTGGTCTGGAAAGAGGATGATTTTCCAGGAATATTCACTCCTTGATCCAAATTGTCAGTCAGCCTCTGTCCCTCTGGGAAGACTGCTTCTTGTGGGACATTGGCCATTGGCAGAGATGCTGATGGACATAATGTGGGCACCTTTGAGACAGCCAACTTGTGCTACCTTTGCAGTCCTTTGGCAGTGGAATGAATGCCCCTGCTTTAGCAAGTGTAAGTTCCTGTGGAATGTGGTGAAAGAGATGGCATCCAGAAATCCACCCATCCATCCCTCATGTGTTTGCTTTCCTCCTTATGCCTCTCTGACCTCAGAATTATTTCCCAGGGTTTCTGTTGTTTCACACTTAACAGACTGCATGGGATTCTATTTTCACAACCCTTGTCCACCTCAGAATATTTTTCAGAGAAGCACGGAGGTGTCATCAGTCATCCATAAAGCATCCATCTTACATTTCAAGCAGCTGTGTTTTCCTGGTGCTTCCCTTTAATGGACTGGGAAGCTGACTTCTCTTGGGATATAACAGGCTTGCTGTCCTGGGTCTCACTTTGAACACTGGGCACAGCTGTCCTGTGTGACTGCCCCATATTTCATGTCTACAACTTATGAAATAGCTGTTCTCAAGTTTTTCAAGTGCCTGGTTGGACTCTGGCTACATTCGCCCAGAGTGACAACTAAATAGTTCTTTGGTGCTTGGAGACTTGGAATGCTGAGCCCTATAATCTTCTACTCAAATTTAACCAGAAAATAATTGTGTTTTGAAAAATTTGGGTGTCCGGCACTGTGGCATAGCAGGTAAGGCTGCTACCTGCAGTGCCGGAATCCACCACCGTGTAGACCTTGTAGAAGTTGAACACCAGGTCCAGTTCACAGACGTTATGGAAATACTCGTTTAAGACCTCCACGAAGTTGTGGATGGCCTCCAGGTAGGCCAGGTTGTTGTCGTTGATGTCCACGCAGATGCAGAAGTAGAGGCCGGCGTAGTGCCGGTAGATGATCTTGAAGTTGCGAAACTCCACGAAGTTGGTGTGCTTGGCATCGCAATTTTTTTTTTTTTTTAGTGGGAGGTAAAAGTAGCAAAGTTTATTAGGGTAGGGACATCCGTAAAAATGGATGGGCACCTCTCCAGACAGGACCTGAGAGAGAATGCCCAGTCTACATTTAGGCTGGGGTTTTTAAAGAAGTAGGTCTTTGTCTTCACATGCTTCCACCTGGAAAGAAAGACTTAATGGATGTAAATGTTAAGAAGCTTCTTCCTGTGGAAGGTCTGAAACAAAGGACTTTATGGATGCAGATGTTGAGAACTGGCTGCTCCACTTCCAATCCCACTCTGCTCTGGCCTGGGAAAAGATTGGACGATGGCCCAAGCCCTTGGACCCCTACACCCACGTGGAAGACCCGGAAAGAGCTCCTGCCTTCAGATTGGTGTTGCTCCAGTCATTTCGGCCAATTGGGGAGTGAACCAGTGAATGGAAGACCTCTCTCAGTCTCTCCTTCTCTCTGTGTTTAACTCTTTCAAATAAATAAATAAGTCTTAAAAAAAAAAAAAACATTTGGGCTGTGCATAGAAAGGGCAGTTTGCTTCAAGCCTGGGGAGAATTTATGAACTGGTGTTGTTTTACACCCCCTATTAAAGATTTGCTTCATTTACTTTTACTTCTTAAAAAAAAGATTTATGTATTTCAAAATCAGAGTTCAAGAGGAAGAAGGAGAGACAGAGAAAGAGAGACCTTCCATCTATTGGTTCACTTCCCAGATAGCTGTAATGGCTGGGGCTTTGCCAGGCCAAATCCAGGAGCTTCTTCCAGGTCTCCTGCATTGGTGGCTGGCGCCCAAGAACGTGGGCCATCTTTCACTTCTTTTCCAGGGCCATTGCATGGAGCCATGTCAGAAGTGAAGCAGCCCTGTGGGATGCCAGCATTGCAGGCTGTGGCTTTGTCCACTATGCCACAATGCCAGCCCCATCACTTTCTTTTCTCAAGCAAACTTCTCTAAAGTTTTCTTTCCCCTGTTTTGGAATGTATGTACTTCCATCCTCTCTATAACCACCCTTTTCTCTCTTCTTTTTATTGTGCTGAGAAGAGTAATAGAGACACTGCAACTCTCTCTCTCTTGACAGCATGGCTTCCTCAGGCTGTCTCCCTGAGGAACACTTCCTGTGTTCAGGCAGGAAACTAGTGGATCACAGCACCCTCAGGATTTCTGCTTTGCTCTCCTCTGTGATGTATTTGAAAAACCCTTTTCAGCTCTGAGTAGGGGGTGGCATTTGGTACTCTGAGATGTGTCTTTATAAAGTCAGGTGTCATGGAGGACCCTGTGTCTGAAATCAATTGAGCCCATCCAGGCCATGGGCAGCCTGGACTGAGCAGGGCCTGGCTGACATCAGACAGATGGTGTTGGGGGTCCAAGGGCTCTGGTCATGAAGCAGGGGTGGGGACACCAGTCTGGGCTTTTAGCAGATCTGCAGTTGCTGGGGAGATGGGGGCAGTGCCTAGGTCACCAGGCTCCACCTCTGGAGCAGAGCTGGAGCCCCTGGTGAAGGGTAAAGCAAATCCCCAGATGACATGGGCCATCCCTCTGTCTGGACTGCATGGAACTAGCCCTCTTCCTGCTCAGCTGATCCTGGGATCTCTGAGCCTCTTTCCTCCTCTGCCTCTCCAAGGGGGGCCCAGGCTCCTGTGAGGAGTGTAGTGCTTTCTGGTTGCTCACTCTCAACACACTCATGGGACTCCTTTTCCTGCTGCTGGGTCTGTCCTGTCGGGATGAGGCAAAGTTTGCACAGCTGAGGTGGGGCCTGGCTGGACGGGAGCAGTCCCTGAAGGCTGCAGAGCCATCTGGCCCAGTGTGGCCTGGCTCTGCTTGCTGCTGGCAGACAGCTGGCTGCTCCTCCTGGGGGAGCTGCTGGGTAATCCTGCTCTGTCCCTGCCCCTTTCAGCCACTGCCATGCAGATGTGATCCCTGCAGCTGCCCGCTTAAAGCTGCCTGCAGACAAAACTGAGCTGTGAACCGGGACATGGATCATCTGTGGGAAGTACCTCAGGGACAGCAGGACCAGTCTGGACAAGGCAAGGCCACAGAGGGGCTCCTTGTGCTCACTTGCCAAGGACATCCCCCCAGTCTCCACCTCTGATGAGGCTTGCAGGTGCTTTAACAGTTGTTGGTGAGCTCATCATCTCTCTGCAGCATGTGGCACTCATGAGTGAGTTCTCTACTTAGAAACCAGAGTGGAAGGGACCCTTCCACCTCTTTCAGGCTTCTCTGTGCCCCTGGGTCCATTTGCTGTCTTCTGGGTGGAGGCTGGGAGACGGGGTCAGTAGCACGAACATGACGAGACCTGCAGTGCAGAGCAAACTACAGGGCCATGTTGTGATAGGAGCCAGCCAAAGGTGCAGGTGGCTGTGGGGGTGGTGGCAGAGGGAAGGCATGTGGGGCCCTGAGAGCATAGGAAGGGTGAGGATTGCATGGTTATGGGTGTGGATGTGCAGATTCATGCACCAGGGCCTGGCTTTTAGGAGATCTGCTGTTGCTGGGGGAATGGGGGCAGTGCCCAGGTCACCAGGCTTCCCCTGGTGCAGTGGGACTTAGCTTCTCCCTGGGCACCTGGGCAGTTTCACGGCCGCCCATTCAGTCCAGAGGCAGTTCCCTTTTCCTTTTCAATGCCGGGAAGCATTTGGGTAGCGTTTCCCAAGCCCAGGCTCTGCAGCTCTCCATCCATGGGCCACTCAACACTCGCCCCTACAGGCAGGCCCACAGCAGGTGCTACAGTGCTCATTAGGGCCCTGGTGCTTTCTGGAACTCTTCCCACAGGCAGTTTTTCCAGGGATGCTTGCAGGTCAACCCTAGGTTGACGATTTGGAGGTCTTTCTCTGAATCAAAATGCACACATTGTATCTAAACAGCAGAAGCTGCACCATCTCCTCCCTTGCCCTTTATAGTAATGTGGGAAAGGAGGGAGGGAGGCTCAAAATCCCTTTTCTGTGCTGTTCCAGCTGCTCTCCCTTTATTATTGCCCACACACCAGGACTAGGCCTGGGTTTCCTCCAACTTCTTTTTTCCTTTTATTTGATTCAGATGCAAGCTCCTATTGGAGAAACTGAGTCCCTGTGTCAGATGGACTAGGGATAGAGAACCCCCAATCTCAAGATACTTTCTTGTCCTGGAAATTTGTTTTGTCAGATGTTGTTTGAAATGAACAGTCTGCTAGAACTCGTGTGTCATGGAGATTGGGGTGATATAGAATCAGGTTTTCTGTGATGATATTTGAGCAGCACTCAGGTACAAGGTCTTAGTGTCTCTGGTGTGTGCTTAGACCGTGAATTACAGACACCTTCACCCTCTGATCTAGGGGAGACACATCTGCAGCCCCTGCCCCCATGTGCATGTCCCAGGCCCACGGCAGGATGGGTTATCTGTTCTCAGTGGAGGCAGAGGATGTGACTTGCAGGGGCTTCCTAGGTCAGGTAAGAAATACACAGCAGGCCTGAGTTGGGGGAGTTCTGGACAGGGATTGACAGGGGAGTCAGAAGAAGCATAACCGGGAGAGGCCTTTGCATGTAGTCTGTGGGTATCCTCCAAGGCTGAAGGAGGACTGTCCAATTCCCCGAGTGCATAAATAAGCTCAATGTTTTCCTTGTCATAGGAAGGGAGCCCCCTGGGGCTTGGGAATGCCAGAGAAGGGTTCTGATTGCCAGGGAGTGTGGAGTAGGAGTGTGGGAGTGGGAAATGCTGATCCTCTGCCTGCTGACCTTGGACTTGAGTCTGTTACCTAAGTCCACTTGTTTAAGTAGAGCTTGTGTTTGGAGTCTCACATTCATATGTATGTAGCAGATGCAGGCAGATGCTACCTCAAGTCCTCTCAGCTCTTTCAAGCCTGCCTTTTGATTTAAGGGAAGGGGTTCAGCTCACTACTGGGGCAGGACCTCGCTGTCAGTCATGGAGCACCAGTTCTGCCTCTCCCTGTCCCCAGGCCTTCCCATCTAGGCTCACAAATCTGTTTGGGAGGCAGAAGAGCAACAGTGAACATGGGATTTAGGACTAAAGGCCACAATCACAGTGCAGAAGGAATTCTAGAAAAAGCCAGGGTGGGGTAAGAGGTGTCCAATAAGTATGGGCAGCAGCCCAGGCTCAGCAGGACTGAAGTTAGGGCCTAGACTTCAGCTTCCTTCTTGAGCCATAAATTAAATAACAACAACAACACCAACAAACCACCAAAAACAAAGGAAAAAACAGCCATTGAATAACAAAAGTCACAATGCATGGGCTTCCTGTGTGAGTGGCCACCCAAAGGGGTTTCATTCTGAGTGGGCAGAAGTCAAAGGTGGTTTTTGGTAAAAAGAACCCAGACAGGTGTGTTTAACTCTTTCCTACCAGTAGAGATGCCTCACAGCTGCCTCCTGACTTCTCAGCCTGCTCTGACAGCTTTTATTGTGCTTTTTTTTCTATCTGAAGACAGCACCTGCTGTGGAAGTGCTCAGTGCCCTCTCCATGACAAAGCTATGGGAAGGTGAATGAGTGGCTTGTAGGAGACCTTACCATCAAGTCTTGGACACAGCTGGTGATGTGGCTCATGGCCAGTGTGGACCTCACTCTCATGATGACACTGTACTGCCCCTAGAGCATTTTGTCCTTCTCTGATGATGGGGAGTGTCCCATGGAGTCTGTATCATGGTGATCCTCTGAGTTGCAGTTGTGCCCCTGTGAGCTGCTGCTACTACAGAGCTGTAGCCCTCCCTGAGCTTAGGTGTTGATTGCTGACAGTCGAGGAAATGGTGGCAGTTGTTGGTGTAGATAGAGAGTGTGATGCACTCACTCATTAATTTAAGTATCCAGCCAGATGTACTGCGTGTCCACCATGTCCCAGGTGCGAGACCAGGCATTGAGGACAGGATGCTGAGCAAGGCATCTTATGCTTCCTGCTTGTCGTACCTTAAATTCTAGTTAGCAATTACAGGGACTCCTGGAAAGTGTTGTAATCTGAAAAGTATAAAATGCCCTGGATTCCAAGGTCTGAGCATCCAGTCTTGTCTAAGAGTCAAGGATAACTTTCTGGAAGAAGTGACATTTGTGCTGATGCCTGAACTTCCACAAGAAGTAGTTTATTCTAAGGAGCTATGCCTGGCAGGTTGCTTTTGTTGGGACAGTGTACAGCATCTCAGTGGAAGAAAGAATACCAGTGCTGCCAGGGTTTGCTTATGAGAAAGTGAGAATCAAATTCTCTCCACCAGGACCACAAGCTGACCTCATCTCCCTGCAGTACTTCTTCATCCAACAGCCAGGCCTGGTTGAGAATGTCCACTTGGAGCTCATGTGGTTCTGAGGCCTGACATCACAGACGATCTTGCTTTTCAAGTAATTTTGCAAAGAGAAATCACTATCAAATACTTCCTGATGATGTGTGATTGCTTCACCACCAGAAGACTCCAAGAGTATTCAGAACCGTGCCCAGCACAGAGGAGACACTCAGGAAATATTCGATGAGCAAAGGAGGACATTGCCTTGCTGCTGTTGATTGGGAGGTAGATTAGGAGTCCTGATTAAACTGAAGTTAATGCTCGGCTGTATATTTTGCCCTCTGCATGGTTGGTCACTTGGCCATTAGCTGAAGCCCCATTGTCCTTTGGCTTCCTGGCAGAGTTCTGTGGTTTCCCATTCTAGGTGCATTGCTTGGCCTTGGCTTTCTTGAGGGAGGCTAGGTTAAAAGTGGGAGTCCTACTTCTTCTTCCTGGGAGCCTGGTGGTCATGGTGGATAGCTAAGATGTTCCTATGAAGCAGAAATGGTCATGAAAAACCACAGACAGGAAGGGCTTGAACATTTCCAGGGCAGGCATCGTCCTGTGATGTCAGGACTGCCAGCTTCAAGTCATGTGTGGTGGTGGTGGAGAGGGGGTGGTGACTGTGGGGATCATCCTGTGTAATGCAGATTCCCAGGACCCACACCCATCCTTCTGAGCAGAACCACAGGGAATGCTGCCCAGAGTTCTGTGTCTTTAGCAGGCAGCCTCCTTAAGTGATGCTTTTGTCCCTTGAGGTTTCTGGATCCCTCTTCTAGGGGGACAGCATCAGAGGGAATGAAGGTTTTGCAGAGGAGTTTGACCCTGAGGGACTGGGAGTTAGGGTTAGGAGGGAGGAGAGACAGAGGATGCCATTCTCCAGAGCAGCAGGTGAGAGTGAAGACACAGGTCTGCTCCCAGCAGTGCCTTTCTTGCCCAGTCCTGGGGAGGATCTCCCTTGTGTCCCCCTGGTGGCCTTGGCTCCTTCATGGGGAGTTCCCTTTCCTTCCCATGTTGCTGAGCAGCAGACAATGCATGCTCCAGCTGCCCCTTCTCTGCAATTTTGTAATTAGGAGATGGCCCAGGGGAAGGGCTTGGGGTGCTTAGCTTGATGTGGGGGAGGCTGGGCGTGCTTTGGTATGGCTTGGGTTCCCACCAGCACATCTTGCTGCTATATGCTGCCAGGAGGGGCTCGAGGGTTGTTTTGTTTGTTTGTTTGTTTGTTTTTAAATCAGCGCTCCCTTTCTCTTTGCCAGCGCTCAAGTTTTGAAATCCTAATTTGTAAAGAAATAAGTGCTGGAGGGTGGGAAGTGGCAGAATAGTCACGGGCACATGCAGATTGGCCTCTGCTTCAAGTTCTTCCCCTTCCTGGGGCAGTGCCGGTGGCTGAGAGGTTAAATGACCTACAGAAAGGGCTCAGGATGAGGTCTTGTGGCTTTAGATTCCTGTCCACTAGGGGCTGCCTTCCTCCAACTTGCTTCTAGACTTCTATGTGGGATTTACTCCTAACATAATTTCCTACCTCCCTTCAAAAGGCTCATCTCATTTCATTGTAATTACTTGCTTCATTCTTTCTCTCCTGTAGGTGTATGTCTGTCTCCTTGTGTCACAGTATCCAGTGTATCACTGCATGTTGTGCTTGGTTCAAGAGATAGTGGTTGTGAGAGCAAATGCACCTCTTTGCTGAGAGGCACTGGCTGGCTTCAGCCCATTTGATAGAGTGTGAAGGACCCCTCAGTGTTGAGCACAGGACTGGGCAGCTCCTGGCACACTGACAAGTGGGAAGTGGTGCCTAGAAAGTGAAGAGCAGCTTAAGGACAGGGTCACAATGCAGGATCAGAGATGCTGGGTGTGTCACTCCAGCTAAATCACTTTGTTCTTCTGAGCCCCAGCTACTCCACCTTAAAAGGAGAGGAAGCGGCCAGTGCTGAGGCTCATTAGGCTAATCCTCCCCCTGTGGTGCTGGCAGCCCGGGATCTAGTCACCGTTGGGGTGCCAGATTCTGTCTTGGTTGCTCCTCTTCCAGTCCAGCTCTCTGCTGTGGCCCAGGAAGGCAGTGGAGGATGGCCCAAGTGCTTGGGCCCTGCACCCGCATGGGAGACCAGGAGGAAGCACCTGGCTCCTGGCTTCAGATTGGCACAGCCCGCCGGCTGTAGTGGCCACTTGGGGAGTGAACCAATGGAAAAAGAAGACCTTTCTCTCTGTCCCTCTCACTGGCTAACTCTGCCTGGCCATAAATAAATAAATAAATACATAAATAAATTTTAAAAAATTAAAACTGAGAGGAAGCAGATAATCTTGCCCTGCCTTTCTGGGTGGCTGAGATGGAATAGATCACACAGGTGTGTTTTGTAGTCTAAAAGTAACTAAATAAATATGGCACATATGCACTGTATGCATGGATATGGATACACACAGAAATGCTTGTTTAAGGAACAGCACATTAGGGGACTGAATTGGCTTATAAAATACCCACGTGTACAACTTGGAGGGAGAACTCTTAGGTGCAGTTCTTCTTTTTCTTATTTTTCAGTTAGTTATTCAGAGAGACAGAATTATAGACAGAGAGATGGGAAGTCAGAGAGGTCTTCATTCCGCTCATTCACTTCCCAAATGGCTGCGATGGCCAAAGTTTGGCTGATCTGAAGCCAGGAGCCAGGAGCTTCCTCCTGGTCTTCCTCTCCTTGTCTCCCATGTGGGTGCAGGGGCCCAAGACTTTGGACCATCTTCCACTGCTTTCCCAGGCCATTATCAGAGAGTTGAACTGGGGGAGGAGCAACTAGGACTCGAACCAGCACCCTATGGGATGCAGGTGCCACAGGCAGCGGTTTAACCTACTATGCCACAGAACTGGCCCCAGGTGCAGTTCTGAACGTGATTTGGGGCTACAGCACAGAGTCCATTTCCTGACACTCATGGCAGCATTCTTTGCATAAGTGGTTTGGGACAAAAGTTTCCCAACTTCTGTAGACTTTTGGGAGTACAGGTTGGAAGACAGGTCTGTTTTATACAGACCCATGTCATCTCAGCTGATACTGTACTCTGCCCTATCCCCACTGGAAAGAATTCACCCTTTTCCTTTACAGAAGTCCAAGCACTTTTATTTTTCTGTGCTCAGGGTCAGTGACTCTTCCCTGTTCTGTGGAAGGAACTGTTCTGGCTCAGAGGCATAGCAACTTGGCCTGAGGAATGACAGGCAAAGTTCAGATGAAAGGGACTTTCTGCCCTAGAGAGCTTTTTGTGGTTGTAAGCAGAGCTGGGCTCTGTGCCGGGCCACTACTAGGGAGATGAAGAGGCCATGTCAGATTTGGAAGGATCTGGAAGGGCTTGACCGTTAGGTGAGATTTTAGAAGTTAGAGCTGAGCCAAAACTCCATCTGGGTCTCCCACAGGGGTGGCAGGGGCCCAAGTACTCGGACAATCTGCTGCTGCCTTCCCAGGCACATCAGCAGGGATCTGGGTCAGATTCTAAGAGGCTGGGGCTTGAACCTGTGCTCATATGCTGCCATTGTTGCAGTCAGTGCTTTAACCTGTTTTGCCACAACAGCAGCCCCATCTGTGTGTTCCTTAGAAGCAGCTTGGCCATGATCTCACATTCTCTAGCAACATCGTGATTTCAAAGAGTTGTAAAGGGCATGAGGACATGGGTCTGTGGTTTTCCCCAAGCCTTGGCCCTAAGTGGTTTCTTCTATGAAGCTGATTCTTGGCAGTGGGATCAGAAGTTGGGGTGGGGAGGTTGCTTTCAGGCAAATAGGGCTGTCAGTGCCCCTTCCACTGTGCCTTCCCCCGGCAAACCATGCCTGCCCTTGGACTCTGTCCTTAGAGCTCTGGAGTGAGGGCAGTAGTGTTGGAGTTAAGGAAGGAATTTTGCTTCGAGGATTTAAGTTGGCTTTTTTCCCCAAAGCTAATCTTTACCCCATCACCTCTATTCTTCCTGCCCATTTGTTCCTACTTTTCAATCTGGTACTTTTAGTTTTTTTCCTTTCTTTTCTTCCACCCTTACTGTCACCCCAGCTCCAGCAAAGGAGTAATGAATAAAAATTAGGAGCTGTTGATTCAAATGGAAGCATTCAATCAAGTGTGGAATGTAGCAAACAAAGAGATTCCATTTATACAAAGGATGTGATGCAGAATCCTTGTAGATGATTTTCCTTGGAGCTACAGCAGTAGGAATGTATTCCTCCTGATAATTTGACCCAGATTGTATATTTCCAGGTTTCCCCACTGACATTCTCTGTTGGATTAGAGAGCTGGAGAGAAGGAAGGAAAACTTGAAGATGGCAGCTTTGAGGCATCTCAAGGAATTGCAAACAGTCATTGTGATAGAGGAATTGCAAACAGGCTGTGTGATAACTAACACGTGTTGATGAAGGTAGGCGGAAGTGAGGACCTCTCACTAACACTTGGGAGGCTTATAATACGGTAGAGTCTCTTTAGAGGATAACTTGGCAGATCTCTCTACAAGAAATTTGAAATGAAAATTTCCTTTGGTGGGATTCAACTCAGAAACCTTCTGTACAAACTGAATCAGAGGGGCTGGTGCTTTGTTGTAGCAGGTAAAGGCACAGCCTGCAGTGCTGGCATCCCATGTGGGCACTGGTTCAAGTCCTGGCTGCTCCACTTCTGATCCAGCTTTCTGCTCTGGCCTGGAAAAACAATGGAGGATGGCCCAGGTCCTTGGGCCCCTGCACCCATATGAGAGATCTGGAGGAAGCTCCTGGCTCCAGATCGGCTTAGCTCTGGCTGTTGTGGACAATTGGGGAGTGAACCAGTGGATGGAGGACCTCTGTCTCTGTTTCTGCCTCTCCTTCGCTCTCTGTAACACTGACTTTCCTATAAATAAATAAGTCTTTAAAAAAAACTGAATCAGGCCAGCACCATGGCTGAATAGGCTAATCCTCCACATGCAGCACTGGCATATCGGGTTCTAGTCCCTGTCAGGGCACCAGATTCTGTCCCAGTTGCCCCTCTTCCAGGCCAGCTCTCTGTTGTGGCCTGGGAGTGCAGTGGAGGATGGCCCAAGTGCTTGGGCCCTGCAACCACATGGGAGACCAGGAGAAGCACCTGGTTCCTGCCTTCAGATCAGTGCGATGCACCAGCCGCAGCATGCAGGCCATGGTGGCCATTGGATGGTGAACCAATGGCAAAGGGAGACCTTTCTTTCTCTCTCTCTCTCACTGTCCACTCTGCCTGTCCAAAAAAAACTGAATCAAATCAATTTTGTAAGCAAAATCAGATACTTTCCCAGCAATTGTGACTATTCTCTCCTCCATTTTACTACTCAGAAGAAACAATCAATGAGTAATTGTTTCTAGATCAAAAGGAATCCTTTTCTTTATGAATTCAGCTCTCTAATTGTCTATGTTTAAATTCTAGGTTATGAGTCTTTCCCATCTTTTCAAACTAATTTTCATTGTAGAGTAGTTTTTAGATTTATGGAAAAACTGCACAGATAAAACAGACTTCATACATACTAACCGCCAGTTTTCACTATGTATAATAATATGGTACATGTACCACAATTAATAATACAGTATTTATACACATTATTTTATTGTTTTTAATTATGTGGGAGGTCTGGAAGAAAGTCCTGGATACTAGCTTTGGCCTGGCCCATTCCTAGCTGTTGTGACAGTCTGGGGAATGAACCAGCAAATGGAACATCCATCTACCTGTCTATCTGTCTTTCTCTCTCTCTCAAAAGAATGTCTTCTGAAAAGAATTATTTATTTGAAAGGCAGAATGACACACAGAGAGAGAAATAAATATCTTCCATCTGCTGGTTCACTTCCCAAATGGTTCCAACAGCCAGGACTGGGCCAGATCAAAGCCAGGAGCTTCATCTGTGTCTGCAACCACTTGGTGTATCTTTCACTGCTTTTCCAGGCTATTAGCAGGGAGCTGGATAGGAAGTAGGGCTGCTAGACGTGAACTGGAACCCATATGGGATGATGGCATCACAGGCAGTGATTTAAGCCACAATGCCCAATGAAAGCTCTGCCACAAATTAAAAAAAAAAAAAACATGTGGGGTTGCACTCTGCCACAGCACACCTACCCTGAGCCTTCTGTTTATCCTCAGTGCCTCCTGGGGCCTTTGGCTGACCTTATATACTACCAGATGCACGTACAAGTACCAAGGGCCGGCACTGTGGTGTAGTGGTTAAAGCTGCCCCCTACAGGGCCAGATCCCACAGGGGTGCCAGTTTGAGTCCTGGCTACTCCTCTTCTGATCCAACACTCTGCTGTGGCCTGGGAAAGCAGTGGAGCATGGCACAGGTCTTTGGGCTCCTGCACCCATGTGGGAGACGTGGGAGAAGCTTCTGGCTCCTGGCTTCAGATTGTCACAGTTCTGGCCATGGTGGCTAATTGGGGAGTGAACCAGTGGATGGAAGACCTCTCTCTCTCTATCTCTCTCTCTCTCTCTCTCTCTCTCTCATTCTCTCTATGTGTAACTCTTTCAAATAAATAAATCTTTTTTAAAAAACTGTAAACAATTCTGTCTATATTCTCCCCCTTGTCTAGGTTCTTGCTTATATCCCTGACTAAAAAATACAAATTAACTTAGAAAAGCTACGTCATTCCTTTGGAGAATTATCAGTTATTTGAATGGCTTAGAGCAGTTTAGTTTATTGAACCGACCTGAAGCTTTAGAAAAATAAGGACTTAGGTGGCAGCTGTTGTTTGGAAAATGGCATAGTACACTGTGGCATTGGACCAGCCAACTGTCCAGTGCAATGGAATTTCTGTTACCAAGCCGGCTGGTAAGAGCAAATAGTGCCTGCCTAGACTCAACATGGCTTGGCCCACTGCATAAGCCAGGGAGCTAAAATATTAATGATTAACTTTAAGGGGGAAGCACCTCTGATGGAGGCTGCTTTTATAAAGTATTAGCATTAGCAATTATCATGTTTTTTTTTAAGATTTATTTATTTGAAAGGCAGAGTTGCAGAGAGGCAGAGATACAGAGAGAGAGAGAGACAGAGACAGAGACAGAGAGAGAGAGGTCAGTCTTCCATCTGCTGGTTAACTCTCCAAATGGCCACAACAGCCAGCGCTGTGCTGATCTGAAGCCAAGAGCCAGGAGTTTCTTCCAGGTCTGCCACGCAGGTGCAGGGGCCCAAACACTTGGACCATCTTCTTTCTACTGCTTTCCCAGGCCATAGCAGGGAGCAGGATCAGAAGTGGAGCTGCTAGGACTCGAACTGGTGCCCATATGGGATGCCAGCACTGTAGGTGGTGACTTTACACATTACATCATAGCACCGGACTCTAAAATGTTTTAAAAACTGTTCCAACCAACAATTTGTAAATAAATTAAATAATGTGTAGAGGTTTTCTCTGCATATGGAACCAATTAGTGTTTGCCAGCACAAAACAAAATGTTCCCTGCTAAAATTCATTCCAAACCGTAAAGCCCATTGATAATATGCAAAGGACCCAGAAAAGCACAAACAGGTTTTGGAGAAAAGCACAGTCCTTTTTCTGGCCAAGTGGATTCAATGTCATGTTTACAAACATAAATATTATGTTTGTTTCCTGCAGTTGCTGTAGCTTTCTCCCTAGAAAACACGAATGTGTAGAGGTTTTGTCTGCATATGGAACCAATTAGCATTTGGCAGCACAAAACTAAATGTTCCCTGAAAATTCATTCCAAACCATAAAGTCCATTGATAATCTCCAGAAAGCACAAACACAGAGGCTGTAGCAAGATGTGGGATTGAGTTAGCCACAACACAACAGCATATTTCTGGTTTCATCCAGTCATATCTGACAAAGTATTGTGGAATTTGTAAGCAATGGCCCCAGAAAAACACAGTCAAACTGGTTTTGGAGAAAAGCACAGTCTTTTTCCTGGGCAAGTGGATTCAATGACATGTTTACAAACATAAATATGATTCTTTCTGACAATCGCTCTAGCTTTCTCCCTAGAAAACACAAATGCCTTGAGATGTTCTCTCCATGTGGAAATAATTAGTGTTTGCCAGCAAAAACCAAAAACCTCACTGCTAAAATTCATTCAAACCCATAAAGACCAAAGAGAATATCAGAAAACAGAAACAAACATAGAGGCTATAGCAAGATCGGGATTTGAGTTAGCCATAACACAACTGAATATTTCTGGTTTGATGCTTTCATTATGGGACAAAGTGTTGTGGAATTCATATGCAATGCACACAGAAAATCACAGACAAGTTGGTTTTGGAGAAAAGCACAGTCTTTTTCATGGGTAAGCGGATTCAACATCATGTTTACAAACATAAGTATCATTTTCCTGCTGTTGCTCTAGCATTCTCCCTAGAATTCTGGAATATGTAAGAGGCGTTTTCTCAATGTGAAAACAATTAGCATTTACCAGCACAAACAAAATGTTCCCTGCTAAAATTCATTCAAAACGATAAAGTCCATCGATAATATCCAGAAAAAACAAACACAGAGGCTATAGCAAGATCTGGGATTCAGTAAGCCACAACACAACAGGATATTTCTGATTTCATCCAGTCATATCTCGACAAAGAATTGTGTGATTTGTATTCAATGGACCCAAACAATCACAGTCAAACTGGTTTTGGAGAACAGCAAAGTCTTTTTCTTAAACAAGTGGGTAACGTCATGTTTACAAACAGAAATACCATGTGTGCAGCAGTTGCTCTAGCTTTATCAATAGAGAACACTAATTTATAGCGGTTTTTTCTCCATGTGGAAATCATTAGCATTTACTAGCACAAAATAAAATGTTCCCTGCTGCTGATAGTTCTGGTTTCATTCAGTCATATCCGGACAAAGTGTTGTGGAATTCGTATGCAATGGACTGAGAAAATCACACTCAAACTGGTTTTGGAGAAAAGCAAAGTCTTTTTCTTGGGCAAATGGATTAACTGCCATGTATAAAAACAAAAATATCATGTTTTCACTTTAAAGGCTTGCCATACCTTTCTCCTAGAAAACATGAATGTGCAGACTTTTTGTCTCCATGTGGAACCAATTCATGTTTAGCAGCACAAAACCAAATGTTCCCTGCTAAAATTCATTCTAAATGATAAAGTCCATTGAAAATATCAAGAAAAAAACAAATATAGAGGCTGTAGCAAGATCTGGGATTGAGATAGCCACAACACAACTGGATATGTCTGATTTCATCCAGTCATATCCGGACAAAGTATTGTGGAATTTATATTCAATGGATGAAGAAAATCACAGTCAATCTGGTTTTGGAAAAGTGAAATCTTTCTCTTGGGCAAGTGGATAAAATGTTATGTGTACAAACACATATATCATGTTTGTTTCCTGTACTTGCTCTAGCTTTATCCCTAGAAAACACGAATTTGGAGAGGTTTTGAATCCATGTGGAAACAATTAGTGTTAGGCAGCACAAAACAAAATGTTCCCTGCTAAAATTTATTCCAAACCATAAAGTCAATTGAAAATATCAAGAAAACATGAACACAGAGGATGTAGCAAGATCTGGGATTGAGTAAGCCACAACACAACAGGATATTTCTGGTTTCATCCAGTCATATCTCGACAGAGTATTGTGGAATTCGTATTCAATGGACCCAAACAATCACAGTCAAACTGGTTTTTAGAAAAGCAAAGTCTTTTTCTTAGACAAGTGGATAACATGTCATGTTTACAAACACAAATATCACGTTTGTTTGCCGCAGTTGCTCTAGCATTAATCATAGAAAATACGAATGTGTAGAGTTTTTGACTCCATGTGGAAACAATTAGCATTTGGCAGCACAAATTAACAAGTTCTCTGCTAAAGTTCATTCAAAACCGTAAAGTCCATTGACAATATCCAGAAAACACAAACACAGCATCTTTAGGATGATCTGGGCTTGAGTTAGCCACAATACTGGTGGATAGTTCTGGTTTCATTCAGTCATATCTAGAAAAGGGTTGAGAAATTTCTATGCAATGGACTCAGAAAATCACACTTAAATTGGTTTAGGAGAAAAGCAAAGTCTTTTCCTTGGGCAAGTGGATAAAATGCCATGTATAAAAACAAAAATATCATTTTTTTTTGCCGAGATTGCTATAGCTTCCTCCTAGAAAACATGAATGTGCAGATTTTTTGTCTCCATGTGGAACCAATTCATGTTTGGCAGCACAAAACAAAATGTTCCCTGCTCAAATTCATTCCAAACCCTAAAGTCCATTGATTATATACAGAAAACACAAACACAGAGGCTGTAGCAAGGTCTGGGATTGAGATAGCCACAGCACAACCGGATATGTCTGATTTCATCCAGTCATATCCGGACAAATTAACCTGGAATTCATATTCAATGGATGCAGAAAGTCACAAACTGGTTTGTAAGAAAAGCAAAGTCTTTTTCTTGGTTAAGTGGAGAACATATCATGTTTAAAAACAGAAATACCATGTGTGCAGCAGTTGCTCTAGCTTTCTCAATAGAAAACACAAATTTGTAGCGGTTTTTTCTCCATGTGGAAATAATTAGCATCTACTATCATAAAATAAAATGTTGACTGCTATAATACCTTCCAAACCGTAAGGTACATTGATAACATCCAGAAACCACAAACACAGAGACTGTAGCAAGATCTGGTATTGAGTTAGCCAAAACACAACTGCATATTTCCGGTTTGATCCAGTCATATCTGGACAAAGTGTTGTGCAATTCTTCTGCAAGGGACCTCGAATTGCACAGTCAAAGTGGTTTTGGAAAAAGCAAAATCCTATTCTTGGGCAAGTGGATACAATGTTATGTGTACAAACACATATACCATGTTTGTTTCCCACACTTGCTCTAGCATTATCCCTAGAAAACACGAATGTGCCAAGGTTTTGACTCCATGTGGAAACAATTAGCATTTACAGCACAAAATAAAAAGTTCCCTGCTAAAATTCATTCCAAACCATAAAGTCAATTGATTATATCCAGAACACACAAACACAGAGGATGTAGCCTGATCTGGGATTGAGTAAGCCACAACACAACAGGATATTTCTGGTTTCATCCAGTCATATCTCGACAAAGTATTGTGGAATTCTTATTCAATGGACCCAAACAATCACAGTCAAACTGGTTTTGGAGAAAAGCAAAGTCTTTTTCTTAGACAAGTAGATAACATGTCATGTTTACAAACACAAATATCACGTTTGTTTGCCGCAGTTGCCCTAGCTTTATCCCTAGAAAACACAAATGTGGAGAGGTTTTGACTCCATATGGAAACAATTAATATTTGCCAGCACAAAATAAAAGGTTCTCTGCTAAAGTTCATTCAAAACCGTAAAGTCCATTGACAATATCCAGAAAACACACACACAGCATCTGTAGGATGATCTGCGCTTGAGTTAGCCACAACACTGGTGGATATTTCTGGTTTCATTCAGTCATATCCGGACAAAGTGTTGTGGAATTTGTATGCAATGGACTCAGAAAATCGCAATCAAACTGGTTTTGGAGAAAAGCAAAGTCTTTTTCTTGGGCAAGTGGATAAACTACCAATTATAAAAACAAAAATATCATATTTTTTTTGCCGAGCTGGCTATAGCTTTCTCCTAGAAAACGCAGATTTTTTGTCTCCATGTGGAACCAATTCATGTTTAGCAGCACAAAACAAAATGTTCCCTGCTCAAATTCATTTGAAATGATAAAGTCCATTGATAATATCCAGAAAACACAAATATAGAGGCTGTGGCAAGATCTGGGATTGAGATAGCCAAAACACAACCGGATATGTCTGATTTCATCGAGTCATATCCGGACAAAGTGCTGTGGAATTCATATGCAATGGACTCAGAAAATCACACTCAAACTGGTTTGGAAGAAAAGCAAAGTGTTTTTCTTGGGGAAAGTGGAGAACATATCATGATTACAAACAGAAATATCACGTTTGTTTGCCACAGTTGCTCTAGCTTTATCCCTAGAAAACATTAATGTGTAGAAGTTTTGACTCCATGTGGAAACAATTAGCATTTGCCAGCACAAATTAACAGGTACTCTGCTAAAGTTCATTCACAACCGTAAAGTCCAGTGACAATATCTAGAAATCACAAACACAGCATATGTAGGATGATCTGGGGTTCAGTTTGCCACAACACTGGTGGATAGTTCTGGTTTCATTCAGTCATATCCAGACAAAGTGTTGTGGTATTATTATGCAATGGACTCAGAAAATCACACTTAAATTGGTTTAGGAGAAAAGCAAAGTCTTTTACTTGGGCAAGTGGATAAAATGCTATGTATAAAAGCAAAAATCTCATATGTTTTTGCCACGCTTACTATAGCTTTCTCCTAGAAAACATGAATGTGCAGATTTTTTGTCTCCATGTGGAACCAATTCATGTTTGGCAGCACAAAACAAAATGTTCCCTGCTCAAATTCATTCAAAACGATAAAGTCCATCGATAATATCCAGCAAACACTAATATAGAGGCTGTATCAAGATCTGGGATTGAGATAGCCACAATACAACCGGATAGGTCTGATTTCATCCTGTCATATCCAGACAAAGTATTGTGGAATTCATATTCAATGGATGAAGAAAATCATGGTCAAACTGGTTTGGAAGAAAAGCAAAGTCTTTTTCTTGGATAAGTGGATAACATGTCATGTTTACAAACAGAAATATCATGTTTGCAGCATTTCTCTAGCTTTCTCAATAGAAAACACAAATTTGTAGCGGTTTTTCTCCATGTGGAAATCATTAGGATTTACTAGCACAAAGTAAAATGTTCCTTGCTACAATTCCTTCCAACCCATAAGGTCCATTGATAACATCCAGAAAACACAAACACAGAGACTGTAGCAAGATCTGGGATTGAGTTAGCAAAAACACAACTGCATATTTCCGGTTTCATCCAGTCATATCTGGACAAAGTGTTGTGCAATTCTTCTGCAAGGGACCTCGAATTGCACAGTCAAAGTGGTTTTCGAAGAAGCAAAATCCTATTCTTGGGCAAGTGGATAAAATATAATGTATACAAACACATATATCATGTTTATTTCCTGCACTTGCTCTAGTTTTATCCCTAGAAAACACGAATGTGCCAAGGTTTGGTCTCCATGTGGAACCAATTAGTGTTAGGCAGCACAAAACAAAATGTTCCCTGCTCAAATTCATTCCAAACCATAAAGTCTAATGATAATATCCAGAAAACACAAACACAGAGGCTGTAGCAAGATCTGGGATTGAATAAGCCACAACATAACAGGATATTTCTGGTTTCATCCAGTCATATCTCGACAGAGTATTGTGGAATTCGTATTCAATAGACCCAAACAATCACAGTCAAACTGGTTTTCGGGAGATGCAAAGTCTTTTTCTTAGACAAGTGGATAACATGTCATGTTTACAAACACAAATATCACGTTTGTTTGCCACAGTTTCTCTAGCTTTATCCCTAGAAAACACGAATGTGGACAGGTTTTGACTCCACGTGGAAACAATTAGCATTTGCCAGCACAAAATAAAAGGTTCTCTGCTAAAGTTCATTCAGAACCGTAAAGTCCATTTACAATATCCAGAAAACACAAACACAGCATCTGTAGGATGATCTGCGCTTGAGTTAGCCACAACACTGGTGGATAGTTCTGGTTTCCTTCAGTCATATCCGGACAAAGTTTTGTGGAATTCGTATGCAATGGACTCAGAAAATCACACTCAAACTGGTTTTGGAGAAAAGCAAAGTCCTTTTCTTGGGCAAATGGATAAAATGCCATGCATAAAAACAAAAATATCATATATTTTTTCAGAGCTTGCTATAGATTTCTGCAAGAATACATGAATGTGCAGATTTTTTGTCTCTATGTGGAACCAATTCATGTTTGGCAGCACAAAACAAAATGAACCTCCTGAAATTCATTCAAAACGACAGAGTCCATTGATCGTATCCAGAAAACACAAACACAGAGACTGTAGCAAGCTCTGGGATTGAGATAGCCACAAAACAACCAGATATTTCTGATTTCATCCACTCAAATCCAGACAAAGTATAGTGGAATTCATATTCAATGGATTCAGAAAATCACAGTCAAACTGGTTTTGAAGAAGAGCAAAATCTTTTTCATTGGTAAGTGGATAACATGTCATGTTGACAAACGTAAATATCATGTTTGCAGCAGTTGCTCTAGCTTTCTCAATAGAAAACACAAATTTGTAGTGCTTTTTCTCAATGTGGAAATAATTAGCATCTACTAGCACAAGCTACAATATTCCCTGCTAAAATTCCTTCCAACCAGTAAGGTCCATTGATAATATCCAGAAAACACAAACACAGAGACTGTAGCAAGATCTGGGATTGAGTTAGCCAAAACACAACTGGATATTTCCGGTTTGATCCAGTCATATCTGGACAAAGTGTTGTGCAATTCTTATGCAAGGGACCCCAAATTACACAGTCAAAGTGGTTTTGGAAAAAGCAAAATCTTCCTCTTGTGCAAGTGCATAACATGTTATGTATACAAACACATATATCCTGTTTGTTTCCCGCACTTGCTCTAGCATTATCCCTAGAAAACACGAATGTGCAAAGGTTTGGTCTCCATGTGGAACCAATTAGTGTTAGGCAGCACACAACAAAATGTTCCCTGCTAAAATTCATTCCACACTATAAAGTCCATTGAAAATATCCAGAAAACACAAACACAGAGGCTGCAGAAAGATCTGGGATTAAGTAAGCCACAACACAACAGGATATTTCTGGTTTCATCCAGTCATATCTCGACAAAGTATTGTGGGATTCGTATTCAATGGACCCAAACAATCACAGTCATACTGGTTTTGAGAAAAGCAAAGTCTTTTTCTTAGACAAGTGGATAACATGTCATGTTTACAAACACAAATATCATGTTTGTTTGATGCAGATGCTCTAGCTTTATGCCTAGAAAACACGAATGTGGAGAGGTTTTGACTCCACGTGGAAACAATTAGCATTTGCCAGCACAAAATAAAAGGTTCTCTGCTAAAGTTCATTCAGAACCGTAAAGTCCATTGACAATATCCAGCAAACACAAACACAGCATCTGTAGGATGATCTGGGCTTGAGTTAGCCACAACACTGGTGGATAGTTCTGGTTTCCTTCAGTCATATCTGGACAAAGTGTTGTGGAATTTGTATGCAATGGACTCAGAAAATCATACTCAAACTGGTTTTGGAGAAAAGCAAAGTCTTTTTCTTGGGCAAGTGGATAAAATGCCATGTATCAAAACAAAAATATCATATTTTTTTGCCGAGCTTGCTATAGCTTTCTCCTAGAAAACATGAATGTGCAGATTTTTTGTCTCTATGTGGAACCAATTCATGTTTGGCAACACAAAACAAAATGTTCCCTGCTCAAATTCATTCAAAACGACAGAGTCCCTTGATCATATCCTTAAAACACATACACAGCACCCGTAGCATGCTCGGGAATGAGATAGCCACTACACAACCGGATAATTCTGATTTCTTCCAGTCATATCCGAACAAATTATTGTGGAATTCACATTCAATGGATGCAGAAAATCACAGTCAAACTCGTTTTGGAGAAAAGCAAAGTCTTTTTCTTGGGCAATTGAATGAAATGCCGTGTATCAAAAACAATATATCCTATTTTTTTGCCGAGCTTCCTATAGCTTTCTCCTCCAAAACATGAATGTGCAGATTTTTTGTCTCCATGTGGAACCAATTCATAGTTGGCAGCACAAAACAACATGTTCCCTGCTAATATTCATTCAAAACAATAGAGTCCATTGATCATATCCTTAAAACACAAACACAGAGCCCATAGCAAGCTCTGGGATTGAGATAGCCACAACAAAACCAGATATTTCTGGTTTCATCAGGTCATATCATGACAAAGTATTGTGGAATTCATATTCAATGGATGCAGAAAATCACAGTCAAACTGGTTTGAAAGAAAAGCAAAGTCTTTTCCTTGGGTAAGTGGAGAACATATCATGTTTACAAACAGAAATACCATGTGTGCAGCAGTTGCTCTAGCTTTCTCAATAGAAAACACAAATTTGTAGCGGTTTTTTCTCCATGTGGAAATAAATAGCATCTACTAGCACAAGCTAAAATATTCCCTGCCAAAATTCCTTCCAACCAGTAAGGTCCATTGATAATATCCAAAAAGCACAACCACGGATGCTGTAGCAAGATTGTGGATTGAGTAAGCCACAACACAGCATGATATTTCTGGTTTCATCCAGTCATATCTCAACAGAGTATTGTGGGATTCGTATTTAATGGACCCAAAAAATCACAGTCAAACAGATTTGGAGAACAGCAAAGTCTTCTTCTTAGACAAGTGGATAACATGTCATGTTTACAACCACAACTATCACGTTTGTTTGCTGCAGATGCTCTAGATTTATCCCTAGAAAACACGAATGTGCAGAGGTTTTGACTCCATGTGGAAACAATTAGCATTTGCCAGCACAAAATAAAAGGTTCTCTGCTAAAGTTCATTCAAAATTGTAAAGTCCATTAACAATATCCAGCAAACACAAACACAGCATCTGTAGGATGATCTGCGCTTGAGTTAGCCACAACACTGGTGGATAGATCTGGTTTCCTTCAGTCATATCCAGACAAAATGTTGTGGAATTTGTATGCAATGGACTCAGAAAATCATACTCAAACTGCTTTAGGAGAAAAGCAGTCTTTTTCTTGGGCAAGAGGATAAAATGTCATGTATAAAAACAAAAGTATTGGCCGGCGCCGCGGCTCACTAGGCTAATCCTCCGCCTTGCAGCGCCGGCACACCGGGTTCTAGTCCCGGTCGGGGCACCGATCCTGTCCCAGTTGCCCCTCTTCCAGGCCAGCTCTCTGCTGTGGCAAGGGAGTGCAGTGGAGGATGGCCCAAGTCCTTGGGCCCTGCACCCCATGGGAGACCAGGAAAAGCACCTGGCTCCTGCCATCGGAACAGCGCGGTGCGCCGGCCGCAGCGCGCTACCGCGGCGGCCATTGGAGGGTGAACCAACAGCAAAAGGAAGACCTTTCTCTCTATCTCTCTCTCTCACTATTCACTCTGCCTGTCAAAAAAAATAAATAAATAAAAAATAAATAAATAAATAAAAACAAAAGTATCATATTTTTTTGCCGAGCTTGCTATAGCTTTCTCCTAGAAAACATGAATGTGCAGATTTTTTGTCTCCATGTGGAACCAATTCATGTTTGGCAGCACAAAACAAAATGTTCCCTGCTCAAATTCATTCAAAACAATAGAGTCCAATGATCATATCCTTAAAACACAAACACAGAGCCCATAGCAAGCTCTGGGATTGAGATAGCCACAACACAAATGGATATGTCTGATTTCATCCAGTCATATCCAAAGTATTCTGGAATTCATATTCAATGGATGCAGAAAATCACAGTCAAACTGGTTTGAAAGAAAAGCAAAGTCTTTTTCTTTGGTAAGTGGATAACATGTCATGTTGACAAACAGAAATACCATGTGTGCAGCAGTTGCTCTAGCTTTCTCAATAGAAAACACAAATTTGTAGCAGTTTTTTCTCCATGTGAAATCATTAGCATTTACTAGCACAAACTGAAATGTTCCCTGCTAAAATTCCTTCCAACCCGTAAGGTCCATTGATAATATCCAGAAAACACAAACACAGAGATTTGTAGCAAGATCTGGTATTGAGTTAGCCAAAACACAACTGGATATTTCCAGTTTGATCCAGTCATATCTGGACAAAGTGTTGTGCAATTTTTATGCAAGGGACCTCGAATTGCACAAAGTGGTTTTGGAATAAGTAAAATCTTTCTTTTGGGCAAGTGGATAAAATGTTATGTATACAAACACATATATCCTGTTTTTTTCCCACATTTGCTCTAGCTTTATCCCTAGAAAACACGAATGTGCAAAGGTTCTGTCTCCATGTGGAACCAATTAGTGTTAGGCAGCACAAAAGAAAATGTTCCCTGCAAAAATTCATTCAAAATTGTACAGCTGATTGATAATATAAAAAAAATCAGGGACTGTAGCAAGATCTGGGATTGAGTTAGCCACAGCACAACCAGATTTTTCCAGTTCCATCCAGTAATATGCCAAAAACTCTTTTCAAATTCATATGCAATGGACCCAGAAAAACACAGTCAGACAGGATTTGGAGAAAAGCAAAGTCTTTTTCTTGGGCAAGTGGATAAATATGAAGTTTTCAAATATATATCATGTTTGTTTCCCACAGTTGCTCTAGCTTTCTCTCTACAAAACACAAATGTGTACAGGTTTTGTCTGCATATGGAACTAATTAGCGTTTGCCAGCACGAAGCAAAATGTTACATGCTAAAATTCATTGAAAACCATAATGTCCATAGAGAATATCCAGAAATCACAAACAAACGCAGAGGCTGTAGCAAGATCTGGATTTGAGTTAGCCACAACACAACTGGATATTTCTGGTTTTATCCAGTCATATCTGCACAAAATGTTGGGAATTTGTTGGCAATGGACCCAGAAAATCACAAACTGATTTTGGAGAAAAGCAAAGTTTTTTCTTGGGCAAGCAGATAAAATTTCATATATAGAAACTCAAATATCATGTCTGGTGTGGTTACTCTAGCTTTCTCCCTTGAAAACACGAATGTGTAGAGGTTTTGTCTACATATGGAAACAATTAGCGTTTGCCAGCAGGAAACAAAATGTTCCCTGCTATAATTCATTCAAAACCAGAGTCCATTGATAATATCCAGAAAATAAAAATACAGAGACTGTAGCAAGATCTTGATTTGAGTTAGCCACAACACAAACGGATATTTCTGGTTTGATCCAGTCATACCTGTACAAATTGTTGGGGAATTCCTATGCAATGGTCCCAGAAACTCAGAGTCAAATGCGTTTTGGAGAAAAGCTTAGTTTTTTCTTGGGCAAATGGTTAAAATATCATGTATAGAAACACAAATAACATGTTTGCCATGTTTTCACATAGCTTTCTTCCTAGAAAGCACAAATGCAAAGAGTTTGTGTCTCCATGTGGAACCAATAAGCGTTTGCCAGTACAAAACAAAATGCTCCCTACTAAAATTCATTCAAAACCATAAAGTTCACTGATAATATAAAGAAAATACACACAGAGACTGTAGCAAGATATAGATTTGAGTTAGCCACAACACAACCAGATATTTCTGGTTTGATCCAGTCATATCCGAACAAATTGTTGAGGAATTTGTAGGCAATGGACCCAGAAAATCAGAGTGAAACGGGTTTTGGAGAAAAGCTTAGTCTTTTTCTTCGGCAAGTAGATAAAATATCCTCTATAGAAACACAAATATCATGTTTTCCGTGGTTACTCTAGCTTTTTCCCTGGAAAACACAAATGTGTAGAGGATTTGTCTGCATATGGAACCAATTAGTTTTTGCCAGCACGAAACAAAATGTTGCATGCTAAAATTCATTGAAATCCATAAAGTCCATACAGAATATCCAGAAAACACAAACACAGAGGCTGTAGCAAGATCTGGATTTGAGTTAGCCACAACACAACCGGATATTTCTAGTATGATCCAGTCATATCCGGACAAAGTGTGGAATTTGTATGCAGGGGAACTAGAAAATCAAAGTCAATCTGGTTTTGGAGAAAAGCACAGTCTTTTTCCTGGGCAAGTGGATTCAATGTCCTGTCTATAAAAATAAATATCATGTTTGCAGCATTTGCTCTAGGTTTTTCCATAAAAAACATGAATGGGAAGAGGTTTTTTCTCCATGTGCAAACAATTAGCGTTTGCCAGCACAAAATAAAATGTTCCCTGCTAAAATTCATTCCAAATGATAAATACCATTGATGATATCCAGAAAACACAAACACAGCGGCTATAGCAAGATCTGGGATTAAGTTAGCCACAACACAACCGGATATTTCTGGTATGATCCAGTCATATACAGACAAAGTGTGGAATTGGTATGCAATGGACCCTGAAATTCACAGTCAAACTGGTTTTGCAGAGAAGCACAGTCTTTGTCTTGGGCAAGTGGATAAAATGTCATGTTTACAAACATAAATATCATGTTTGTTTCCCGCAGTTGCTCTAGCTTTCTCCCTGGAAAACAAGTGTGTAGAAGTTTTGTCTCTTTGTGGAACCAATTAGCATTTGCCAGCACAAAACAAAATGTTCCCTGCTAAAATTCATTCAAACCATAAAGTCCATAGAGAACATCCAGAAAAAACAAAAAAAAATACAGAGGCTGTAGCAAGATCTGTGATTGAGATAGCCACAAAACAACTGCATATTTCTGGTTTCATCCAGTTATATCCGGACGAAGTTTTGTGGCATTTGCATGCAATGGACCCAGAAAATCACAGTCAAACAGGATTGGGAGAAAAGCAAAGTCTTTTTCTTGGGGATATGGATAAAATATCATGTATACAAACACAAATATCATATTTGCCATGGGTACTCTAGCTTTCTGTCTAGAAAACACGAATGTGTAGCAGTTTTGTCTGCATATGGAACGAATTAACATTTGCAAGCAGGAAACATAATGTTACATGCTAAAATTCATTGAAAACCATAAAGCCCATGGAGAATATCCAGAAAACACAAACAAACACTGAGGCTGTAGCAAGATCTGGATTTGAATTAGCCACAATACAACCCTATATTTCTGGTATGATCCAGTCATATCCAGACAAAGTTTTGTGGAATTCGTATGTGAGGGACCCAGAAAATAACAGTCAAACTGGTTTTGAAGAAAAGCAAGTGGTTTCAATGTCATGTTTACAAACACAAATATCATGTTTGCAGCATTTGCTCTAGCTTTTTCCTTAAAAAACACGAATGGGTAGAGGTTTTGTATGCATATGGAACAAATTAGTGTTTGCCAGCACAAAAAAAGTTACATGCTAAAATTCATTCAAAACCAGAAATTCCATAGAGAATATCCGGAAAACACAAACAAACACAGAGTCTGTAGCAAGATCTGGATTTGAGTTAGCTACAACAGAACCGGATATTTCTGGTGTGATCCAGTCATATCCGGATAAAGTGTTATGGAATTCCTATGCAGTGGACCCAGATAATCAAAGACAAACTGGTTTTGGAGAAAACACAGTCTTTTTCCTGGGCAAATGGATTCAATGTCATGTTTACAAACATAAATATCATGTTTGCAGAAGTTGCTCTAGCTTTCTCCACAGAAAACATGAATGTGTAGAGGTTTTCTTCTCCATGTGGAAACAATTAGCGTTTGCCAGCACAAAACAAAATATTCCCTGCTAGAATTCATTCAATACTGTAAAATCCATAGAGAATATCCAGAAAACACAAATAATCACAGAGGGAGTAGCAAGATCTGGGATTGAGTTAGCCACAATACAACTGGATATTTCTGGTTTGATGCAGTCATATCTGCACAAAATGTCATGTAATTCCTATGCAAAGGAACCCAGAAATTCAGAGTCAAACTGGTTTTGGAGAAAATCAAAATTAATAAAATTAAATGTTTCCTGATAAAAACATTCAAAACAATCAAGTCCATAATAATATCCAGAAAACACAAACACAGAGGCTTTCACAATATTTCGGGTTGAGTTAGCCAAAACACAACCGGATATTTCTGGTTTAATCCAGTCATATCCAGACAAAGTGGTGTGGAATTTGTATGCAATGGACCGAGAAAATCACAGTAAAAATGGTTTGCAGAAAAGAAAAGTGTTTTCGTTAGGCAAGTGCATAAAATGTCATCTAGAAAAACAGAAATATCATGTTTGTTTGCCGCAGTTCCTCTAGCTTTCTCCCTAGAAAATACGAATGTGCAGAGCTGGTGTTCCCATGATGAACCAATTAGTGTTTCAACGGTACAAAATTAAAGGTTCCCTGAAAAAAAAACATTCAAAACAATGAAGTCCATCGATAATATCCAGAAAACACAAACACAGAGGCTTTCACAATATTTCGGATTGAGTTAGCCAAAACACAACCGGATGTTTCTGGTTTCATCCAGTCATATCCGGACAAAGTGGTTTGGAGTTCGTATGCAATGGACCGAGAAAATCACAGTAAAAATGGTTTGAGAAAAAAGCCAAGTCTTTTCGTTAGGAAAGTGCATAAAATGTCATCGATACAAACAGAAATATCAAGTTTGTTTGCCACAGTTCCTCTACCTTTCTCCCTAGAAAACACAAACGTGTAGAGCTGGTGTCTCCATGTGGAACCAATTACTGTATCCAAGCTCAAAATATAATGTTCCCTGATAAAAACATTAAAAACAATAAAGTCCATCGATTATATCCAGAAAACCCAAACACAGAGGCTGTAGCAATATCTGGGATTGAATTAGCCAAAACAAAACCGGATATTTCCGGATTCATCCAGTCAAATCCGGACAAGCTGTTATGGAATTCGTATGAAATGGACAGAGAAAATCGCAGTAAAAATGATTTTGGTGAAAAGCAAAGTCTTTTCGTTAGGAAAGTGGATAAAATGTTATCTAGACAAACAGAAATATCATGTTTGTTTGCCGTAGTTCCTCTAGCTTTCTCCCTAGAGAATACGAATATGTAGAGCTGGTGTCTCCATGTGGAACCAATTAGTGTTTCCAAGAAAAAAATCAAATGTTCCGTGATAAAAAACATTCAAAACATTAAAGTCCATGGATAATATCAGGAATACACAAACACAGAGGCTGTAGCAATATCTGGGATTGAGTTAACAAAAAAAAAAAAACCGGATATTTCTGGTTTCATCCAGTCATATCTGCACAAAGTCATGTGGAATTCGTATGCAATGGACCAAGAAAATCACAGTAAGAATGGTTTTGGAGAAAAGTAAAGTATTTTCGTTAGGCAACTGCATAAAATGTCATCTATACAAACAGAAATATCATGTTTGTTTCCCTCAGTTCCTCTAGCTTTCTCCCTAGAAAATACTAATAGGTACAGCTGGTGTCTCCATGTGAAACGAATTCATGTATCCAAACTCAAAATTAAATATTCCCCGATAAAAAACATTTAAAAACAATAATGTCCATGGATAATATCCAGAAAAAACAAACACAGAGGCTGTAGCAATATCTGCGATTGAGTTAGCCAAAACACAACCAGATATTTCCGGTTTCATCCAATCATATCCAGACAAACTGTTGTGGAATTCGTATGCAATGGACCGAGAAAATCACAGTAAAATGGTTTTGGAGAAAACCAACATCTTTTCGTTAGGCAAGTGCATAAAATGTCATCTATACAAACAGAAATATCATGTTTGTTTGCCGCAGTTCCTCTAGCTTTCTCCCTAGAAAATACGAATATGCAGAGCTGGTGTCTCCATGATGAACCAATTAGTGTTTCCAAGAACAAAATCAAATGTTCCGTGATAAAATCATTCAAAACATTAAAGTCCATGGATAATATCAGGAATACACAAACACAGAGGCTGTAGCAATATCTGGGATTGAGTTAGCCAAAACAAAACCTGATATTTTCAGTTTCCTCCAGTCATATGCGGACAAAGTGGTGAGGAATTCATATGAAATGGACCGCGAAAATCTCCGTAAAAATGGTTTTGGAGAAAAGCAAAGTCTTTTCGTTAGGCAAGTGCATAAAATATCATCTATACAAACAGAAATATCATGTTTGTTTGCCGCAGTTCCTCTAGCTTTCTCCCTAGAAAATACGAATATGTAGCGCTGGTGTCTCCATGTGGAACCAATTAGTGTTTCCAAGAAAAAAATCAAATGTTCCGTGATAAAAAACATTCAAAACATTAAAGTCCGTGGATAATATCAGGAATACACAAACACAGAGGCTGTAGCAATATCTGGGATTGACTTAACCAAAACAAAACCGGATATTTCTTGTTTCATCGAGTCATATCTGCACAAAGTCGTTTGGAATTCATATGCAATGGACCAAGAAAATCACAGTAAAAATGTTTTTGGAGAAAAGCAAAGTCTATTCATTAGGCAAGTGCATGAAATGTCATCTATACAAACAGAAATATCATGTTTGTTTGCCGCAGTTCCTCTAGCTTTCTCCCTAGAAAATACGAATGTGTAGAGCTGGTGTTCCCATGATGAACCAATTAGTGTTTCAACGGTATAAAATTAAATGTTCCCTGATAAAAACATTCAAAACAATAAAGTCCATTGATAATATCAAGAAAACACAAACACAGAGGCTATAGCAATATCTGGGATTGAGTTAGCCAAAACACAACCAGATATTTCCGGTTTCATCCTGTCGTATCCGGACAAAATGGTGTGGAATTCGTATGCAATGGACCGAGAAAATCACAGTAAATATGGTTTGGAGAAAAGCAAAGCCTTTTCGTTAGGCAAGTGCATAAAATGTCATCTAGACAAACAGAAACATCATGTTTGTTTGCCGGAGTTCCTCTAGCTTTCTCCATACAAAATAAGAATATGTAGAGCTGGTGTCTCCATGTGGAACCAATTAGTGTTTCCAAGAACAAAATTAAGCACTCAGCTCTCTGCATCTTTGCTTAGCCGCCCGCCTGGCCTGGTCAGGTGTAATCTCTCCACTCCTTCCTCCTCCCTATTCTCTCAGGCTCTGTCTGGAGAGGTGCCCATCCGTTTTTACGGAACACCCTTCCTAATAAACCTTGCTATTTTACCTCCCACTACTCTCTGTCTCACGCCTGAATTCTTTCTTGCGTGGAGACAAGAACCCTGCAATTTCTCCGGTAACATTTTTGGCAACCACGAAGGGATTTTGAGAAGACATCGGAGGTCAGTAATCCTTCCCTCAAGCAGGACCGGATCTGTGGAAGTGACCGTTGAGTGTCCGGCACCCCACAGCTCTCCGAGAACGTGGAGTCCCCCCGGCCATGGCTTAGCTATGGCCAAAACTCCAGAGGGATTGTAAGGAACGGGAGGGCGATTAGGAAGGGCAGTGGGCTGAGAGCCTGGAGACCCCCTGAGCTCGCTTTGGCTTCCCGGCGGCCAGACCGCGACCCGAGGTCCAGGTCTCTTTCTTGGAGTGACGCCTGGTCACGCTGCCTACTGCTACGCGAGCAGGGCTTAGCTTTGGTCGAGGCTAATATTGGCCCTCCAGGTAAACTCGGACAACTAGGTAGTGGGCACTCTAGAGCGATAGGAGATTTCAAACCCCACTCAGCCCCCAGACATCAGGGCCTTTTCCCTTTGCTCTCCTCCAGCTGAGATTCATAGGGGAAGGTGAGGGCAGCCGCTCACATCTTGTCCACCTAGGTAAAAGCTGTTACCAGTTAACCCTTTCCAACCTGGTAGAAGGCTTTCCGTCTTTGCAGCTTATGGTAGCTTTGGTGCGTCTTGAAGTTTTTCTGAGCTATTACTGTTGCTAAGCTTTGATTGTCTGAGGACTGAATCTGGAAAGGAGCTCAAGTTAACTATCTGTTTTAATTGACTGAGTGTTTGCAGTAGTCCTGATTGATCTGGCTTTGGCTGAATTATAGGAGGTTCCCAGCACTCTTGATGAAATGGCGCACCTACCCAACCCCACGGCCAGTCCTCCAGGCCCTGGTGTGCACAGTCTTCCCTGTAAATGGGGGACCACAGCCTTTCTCTGCACTCTATTCCAGTCCACGTGGCCTGCTGCACCCTGGCAGGCATAGCCAGATATCTAGGAAGAGCACACCCCCCCCTCCAGGGCTGCTTTTTTTCCCTCCCCTGGAGGAATTTCCAATTCAATACTTACTACTGCTGGCCTTACCTAAGGGAGCCAGAACCTTAATCCATTAACCCTTTCCAACCTGATGGGTTTTTCTCTTTGCAGTTAATGGAAGCCTAAGCAATGGGTCATATGCTGATGTCTAGTTCTTTTCTCTGCTGCTGTCCCTGACTTATCTGATGAGAGTGTTCGTTCACGTGCCTTGAAGGTTTCGCGTTTTTCTATTGGGAAAACTGCAACACAAAGTTATTTATGTTGTTTATCTGTTTTCAGTGTTTGAGTGATTACCCAACTGATCAGGAATGTACTAATTGGTGGCTAAACCGCTTGACTCTGACAGCTTAAATTCTAAACCGAGTCTTCCAACTTTGGGCTTCCAGTCGGATCCCTGGAACTCTCAAAGGATGAGACTCTAAAATTTGTTAAAGTAACAGCTGCTTGAGTCAATTCAGATTATGTGAAATGTATTAAAATGTTGTAAATGATGTCAGACCTATGCTGTATTCATGTTCTTGCTTTCCAGCTAGAGTGGCCTTACGAAAATGAGTAAATTCTGTGTATACAAGCCTTTATGTTGTTAACTAAAGTAAGCAAATACAGATTGGTTCAGAGAATTAAGTTAATGCCAAAGCCCTTCGGTTTGCTTGGTAGCTCACTTGCTCGGTTTTACATGTCTTTGATATGCTTTCAACTTGTTTCTCTTAACGATGAAGATCTTTTCAAAGATGTAAACATGTACTAGTGTCCGTGTTTGCTGTCCAGGAGGAGTTATTCTTATGTTACTTAAAAGCATCGAAATGTAATTTTGACTTACTATACAGATAATGGTGTGGTATTCAGTAATAACTCAGTGTCTTAAGCCATCTAGGCATCAATGCTAAGCAAAATGTGGGAAAATGTATTGTGTACTTTTCACATCTTAAATTCGATAAGAGAGACTGTTTGAGTTTGTTAGCATGTATTTTCATAGATTGTCCATACATGACAATTCAAGACTATGTGAAAGTAACTACAGGTATAACATTTCAGAAGGTGTGAGCAAGTCATGAAAAGTTTTAAAAGGTTTACAACTTTAAATTGTTTACAGAGTTTTCTTTAAGTTGAGTGCTAATGCCAAAATTACATTAACCTAAAGTTGAAGTCTGACCTAAAGTTGAAGTCTGATCTTCTGTTACAACAATGAGGTTTCTAAAAAAAAATGTGCACTAATGTTAGTAAATATCTGGAAATGGTCTAAGTTGTAAATCAACAGTGTCTGCTTAATCGGTTGCTCTGCCATTTCTAGAGTTAGGTCGTGTAAGCTCTTTTTGACTCTGTTAAATAGTTCTGAATTATGTGAACCCTTATGTGCAAGGTTTTTTATTTCTGGTTTATTCGACAACAAGAGATATAGAATTCATGTTCTGCCCAAGTAATCTATTGTGTGCTCTACTGTCTCTGTTAAGTTCAGATTGATGAAAAGCATTGTTAAATATTATGATTAGATCTGGTTTAAAAGTGTTAAAATCACCCTAAATGAATGGCTATCATTTCAGGATGTTAAGGAATTCTATTTTGACCAGATACTCTAAGTTCTCTTGGCACCTTTAACAGACTTTCTGAAAATCAAAGTTCTAAATTATCCGGACTTTTGACATCCCCAGAGGGCCCCTGGAGATGTCAAAAGAGATCTCTCTCATCTTGCAGAGATAATAATCAATCAGCTGTTTAGATTAAAAGTGGTGCCAAGATGTGAAATGATGCTAAACTTCAGCTATAAACGTGTTTCTTTCTAGCTGCTCCAGTCTCTGGCTCAGAAGCCAGATCCTTTAAAGAGGGACTGACAGAGTCTCCGTCCAGCTAACGCTGAACAACCAGGCATTGCTAGTTCAAATGTATTGCTAGTTCAAATGTGGATCAATCAGGAGGTCTAGCCAAAAGGGAGAAAGTGTTCCAGAAGAGACTTAGAGACAACAGGAGATGGTTATGCGGCAGATGCTAGAGAACTGAGTTTCAGGAGCCCAAGAAAACTCTAGTGTCCACAGGCTACACGGTGAAAGCCCAGAAGCCAAAAAAACTTAAACTTATGGGTTACACGGTAAGACTAGTTAAACCCAGAAACCCAGGCCCATAACCCACTGGCTACACGGTAAATAATCCGGAAGCCAAAGGATGGCAGAGACGAGTCTGCCACAATTTCTCCTCTAAGTCAGGCTACGCAGTAAGCACTGGTTAAATCGCCAGTTATATCTGAAAGCCCAGGAAGTCAGTCTAGAGACCCGACTCGTTGCCTCACTTCTCCTCTTTTCTCTTCCAGAATTGAAGTTACTACAGTTCTGCAGGACTCTTCACTGTGATGTACGGTTTGATCCCCAGACCTTATGTAATGAATGGTTGACCTTTTCTGTAATAATGCCTGGCCAAACAGCATAGCCAGAATAAGAGGTTAAACTATGAAATAATGTGAAAGCTACAGGATGCCTCCCTTAAAATGATTCGCATCTCTTAAAATTCTCTTCCAGCACTCCCTGGATAGGTCTGGGCCTCACGCACCCAGCCAGGCCTTAAACGTCTATCCAATAGTATTAAGCTTAGAGAAAGCCCTCCCTGCCTGTTCCTAAAAACAGGGCTTTCAGTAACAGCTAACTCAAATAGTCCTGCACCTTTTAACTCCCCTTTTAAACCAAATTAAGGGATAAATAGGAAGTTGTACTGATGACCTCAAAGTATGCAAGCAGGTCACCACAGTTGATCGTACCTAAAAGGTCATAGTTCTCCTCATGGGCACGGTCTTAACAAGAAAATATTAAGTGTCAGAATTTGCCCATGACCATAGATTTTTTAGCTCACCCTGATATTAAAGAAATCAGGGTTGGGTTGAGCACCCCCTTGACTGACATCATAGAGGCTGCCTCCTTGGTCTACTTTATTAGAGACCAGGAGAAAAAGCAGCAAGCTAGCAGAGGATAGGCAACAGGCCAATCAATGGCTTTCTGCATGGTGATCTGCCATCAAGGAGACCCAGCAAGGCCAGTGCACCCCAAACAGCACTTGTTGCTGATATAAGGAGCCAGGGCATTGGGCAAGCAGCCGTCATGACAGAAACTGCCTTCTGTCAGCTCTGCCAAGAGCATGGTCACTGGACACGGAACTGCCCTGGGTGTCGAAGGACTCCTGGTTCAGAACCGCAGACCTTGTGGCCCCGAGCTAAAAAGCCTTTGGCTCTGCCCAGCCTCTGCCCAGCTTCTAGCTCCAGCCACTGCTGTAGAGGGGATGGCCCAGGGTCAGTGAAACGCAAGTTGCCTATTTCTATCAGCCTCCTATTCAGCTCTCCTCCTATTCCAGCCATGTAATGCAAGTCAACAGGGTGCCTCCCTTAAAAGAGATTCGCATCTCTTAAAATTCTCTTCCAGCACCTCCTGGATAGGTCTGGGCCTCACACACCCAGCCAGGCCTTAGACATCTATCCAATAGTATTAAGCTTAGAGAAAGCCCTCCCTGCCTGTTCCTAAAAACAGGGCTTTCAGTAACAGCTAACTCAGGTAGTCCTGCACCTATTTGGACAGGTCCTCACTGAGGACTTAAAGGGACTATCTCTTGAGGGGGGTGCACAATAATCCATAATGTAGATGATTAAATGTAAATGATTTGTTAGTCTGTCTCCTTTCCCAGCCTGAGACTCTAGTCTTGTACATTGGCTTAACTTCCTAGCAAAACTAGCTACTAGGTATCTGGAAGAAAACAAAGCATTGCTAGTCCATTAGAGTGTTAATTATTTAACCCTTATCCTCTCCCCTGGGGAGAGAAAACCAGCCCCAGAGAGGATATGGGCCATGCAGCAAATTCTGCAAACTTCAGGAAGTCCCAGCTTTTCTCTATCAGGTTACAGGTTCCTGATACAGGGAAATAGCACAGTTCCTAAACCAGGCTCTTGACAGGCAGGCAAAGCAGAACCCCCTCCTTTGGGGGAAAGAGCAAACCACAGCCTTTGCTCAGCTAAAGGATGCTATGGCTAAAGCCCCTGTGCTAGGACTGCCAAGCCCAGAGAAACCCTCCCAGCTGTACATCACTGGGAGGCAGGGAGTCACCTTAGGAGGGTTAACTCAGGATCTGGGACCTGTTAATCAACCTGTGGGCTACTTTTCTAAAACCTAGACATGGTTGCACAAGGATGGCCTCACTGCCTAAAGACAATGGCAGCAGCTGCCTTGCTTACAGAAGAGGTATCTAGAATTACACTGGGGCAAGATATCGCCCTTTATACCTCACATCAAATAAATTCTCTATTAGAGCAAAAGGGCTCTCACTGGCTCACAGATAGTAGAATACTAAAATATCAGGTCCTCCTAGAAAACCCTCAGGTAAAAATAAGGCATTGCTCTACTCTAAACCCAGTTACTTTAATGCCAGTTCCGGGGGAAAGTGGTCCCCTCCACTCCTGTACTGAGACTATAGATCAAGTCTACAGTCTTAATCTATGCCAGCAGAAGGGACCTAAAAGCCCCCTGACTAATGCAGATGAGGTTTGGTTCACAGACAGAAACAGTTTTGTCAGACAGGACCTGCTTCTCAGGGTATGCAACAGTTACAGCATGGCACGTTATTGAAGCGTGCTCTGCCCCCAGGAACTTTTGCTCAGCTAGTAGAACTGATTGCCTTAACCAGAGCTCTAGATCACACAAGGGATTTGTAAGGCATCTTCACTCTGCATGGAGACCTCAGTCTTCTGGTAAGGTAAGAAGAGCCAACCAGGCTCTATGGAAAACCTCAAGTATAGAAATGTGTGCTTGGTAAGAAAGGTGTAGAAGGAAAGAGTGTTGTTGGTAAGAAGGGCTAAAAAGGAAAGAGCTTTTTAAATAAGGAAAGGACATGGTTTGTAAGAATGACTTTATCCTGATGGCTAGTTTACTCTAGACTGGAATGGAAATGGTGAAATGTTTAAAGTAAGTTGAAGAGGGTGTGTGGAAGTCACAAAAGTTTATAAAAGAAAGAAATATTAAACATGCTAACTGCTGCTCCGAGAGGTATCTGTGCCATGCTCCAGGAAGAATGTTGTCTCTGTGTCAATCAGACTGGACAGGTACAAACCCAAATTTGTACTTTTCCTGGACAATTCCAAACAGCTCCAGGACCAGGCCAAGCAGGGCTGGGATTTCTGGCCTGACATCTGGTCATGGAATTCCTGCCTATTTCCTCTCCTTGGCCCAATAACTTCTGTAATCTTGCTGCTTCTCTTTGGACCTTGTGTTTTTAATGCCCTTGTTCCTTTTGTCTCTAACAGACTAAAGGCTGGCAAACTCCAAATGGTCGTCAGACAAGGCTTCCAGCTCATTCCATTGGACGACCTGAGCAGCCCCCTGGACCGAGCAGCACAGTCTTTCCAAGACCACTGTCACACACCATAAGACAGTTAGCAAGAGGAAATACCCAAATCTCCCTCAACGCCCACATGCCAGCTTTGAAGAAGTTACAGAAGACAGAACTCCATCCATAATCCCAAAAAGAATTTTGGGTATTACCTCTTGAGGGGGGAATGTTAGGTGGGAAGTCAGTTATGAGCTTATGTGTGTGTAACAGGCCTAAAGAGAAGACATCTATGTCCAGCATATGCATCTGCATCTCAAAGTCATCCCGATAATGTTTCTGGGGCAGCATCCTGCCCTGCCCTGCCCCCTTCTGCCTGACAATCTTCCACAATCTCCCAGGTGCAGCCCAGTATCTGCATCTCAAACACCCTGCTCCCTTCCTCAGGTCTGATAACATTTGCATCCATAAAGTCCTTTGTTTCAGACCTTCAAGAGAAGTTTTTCTATTTACATCCAAAAAGCCCTTTGTTCCAAGAGGAGCAGAGGTGGGGAAGCAAGACCCATCTCCTTAAAAACACCAAGCCTCAACTGGACTGCAGGCTCAACTCTCTGCATCTTTGCTGAGCTGCTCAACTGGACTGGCCAGGTGTAAACTGCACACACCCATGCAGCCCTGCTCTCCCCCAGGTCCTGTCTGCAGAGGTGCCCATCCATTTTTACGGATGTCCCTACCCTAATAAACCTTGCTATTTTACCTCCCACTAAAAAAAATAAATAATAAATAAATGTTCCCTGACAAAAAACATTCAAAACAATAAAGTCCATCGATAATATCAGGAATACACAAACACAGAGGCCGTAGCAATATCTGGGATTGAGTTAGCCAAAACAAAACCAGATATTTCTGGTTTCATCCAATCATATCCGGACAAACTGGTGTAGAATTCATATACAATGGACTGAGAAAATGACAGTAAAAATGGATTTGGAGAAAAGCAAAGTCTTTTCGTTAGGCAAGTGCATAAAATCTCATCTATACAAAGAGAAACATAATGTTTGTTTGCCGCAGTTCTCTAGCTTTCTCCCTAGAAAATACGAATGTGTAGAGCTGGTGTCCCCATGATGAACCAATTAGTGTTTCTACGGTACGAAATTAAATGTTCCCTGATAAAAACATTGAAAACAATAAAGTACATCGAGAATATCCAGAAAACACAAACACAGAGTCTTTCGCACTATTTCAGATTGAGTTAGCCAAAACACAAGCGGATATTTCTGGTTTCATCCAGTCATATGCGTACAAACTGGTGTGGAATTCGTAAGCATTGAACCAAAAAAAAAAAAAAACACAGTAAAAATGGTTTTGGAGCAAAGCAAAGTATTTTCATTAGGAAAGTGCATAAAATGTCATCTAGACAAACAGAAATATCATGTTTGTTTGCCGCAGTTCCTGTAGCTTTCTCCCTAGAAAATACGAATGTGTAGAGCTGGTGTCTCCATGTGGAACCAATTACTGTATCCAAGCTCAAAATAAAATGTTCCCCGATAAAAAAAATTCAAAACAATAAAGTCCATTGATAATATCCAGAAAACACAAACACACAGGCTGTAGCAATATATGGGATTGAGTTAGAAAACACAACAAGATATTTCCGGTTTCATGCAGTCATATCCGGACAAAGTGGTGTGGAATTCATATGCAATAGACCGAGAAAATCACAGTAAAAATGGTTTTGGAGAAAAGCAAAGTCATTTCATTAGGCAAGTGCATAAAATGTCATCTATACAAACAGAAATATGATGTTTGTTTGCCGCAGTTCCTATAGCTTTTCCATAGAAAATATGAATGTCTAGCGCTGGTGTGTCCCTGGGGAACCAATTACTGTATCCAAGCTCAAAATAAAATGTTCCCCGATAAAAAACATTCAAAACAATAAAGTCCATGGATGATATCCAGAAAAAACAAACACAGAGGCTGTAGCAATATCTGGGATTGAGTTAGCCAAAACAAAACCAGATATTTCTGCTTTCATCCAGTCATATCCGGAAAAGTCGTTTGGAATTCGTATGCAATGGACCGAGAAAATCACAGTACAAATGGTTTTGGAGAAAAGCAAAGTCTTTACGTTAGGCAAGTGCATAAAATGTCATCTATACAAACAGAAATATCATGTTTGTTTGCCGCAGTTCCTCTAGCTTTCTCCATAGAAAATATGAATGTGTAGAGCTGGTGTCCCCATGATGAACCAATTAGTGTTTCAACGGTTCAAAATTAAATGTTCCCTGATAAATACATTCAAAACAATAAAGTCCGTCGATAATAACAAAAAAAACACAAACACAGAGGCTTTCACAATACTTCGGATTGAGTTAGCCAAAACACAACCAGATATTTCTGGTTTCTTCCAGTCATATCCAGACAAACTGCTATGGAATTTGTATGCAATGGACCCTGAAAATCACAGTAAAAATGGTTTTAGGGAAAAACAAAGTCTTTTCGTTAGGCAAGTGCATAAAATGTCATCTAGACAAACAGAAATATCATGTTTGTTTGCCACAGTTCCTCTAGCTTTCTCCCTAGAAAATAGGAATGTGTTCAGCTGGTGTCTACATGTGGAAACAATTAGTGCTTCAAAGCACAAAATTAAATGTTCCCTGAAAAAAAACTTTGAAAAAAATAAAGTCCATGGATAATATCAGGAATACACAAACTCAGAGGCTGTAGCAATATCTGGGATTGAGTTAGCCAAAACAAAACAGGATTTTTAGGGTTTCATACAGACATATCCGGACAAAATGGTGTGGAATTCGTATGCAATGTACCCTGAAATTCACAGTAAAATTGTTTGGAAATAAGCAAAGTCTTTTCGTTAGGCAATTGCATAAAATGTCATCTATACAAACAGAAATATCATGTTTCTTTGCCGCAGTTCCTCTAGCTTTCTCCCTAGAAAATACGAATGTGTGGAGCTGGTGTCCCCATCATGAACCAATTAGTGTTTCTACGGTACAAAATTAAATGTTCCCTGACAAAAACATACAGAACAATAAAGTCCGTTGATAATAACCAGAACACACAAACACAGAAACTTTCACAATATTTCGGATTGAGTTAGCCAAAACTGAACCGGATATTTCCGGTTCCATCCAGTCATATCCGGACAAACTGGTGTGGAATTCATATGCAATGGACTGAGAAAATCACAGTAAAAATGGTTTTGGAGAAAAGCAAAGTCATTTCGTTAGGCAAGTGCATAAAATATCATCTGTACAAACAGAAATATCATGTTTGTTTGCCGCAGTTCCTCTGGATTTCTCCCTAGAAAATACGAATATGTTCAGCTGTTGTCTCCATGTGGAACCAATTAGTGCTTCCAAGAAAAAATTAAATGTTCCTCGATAAAAAAAAATAATTCAAACAATATAATCCGTGCATAATATCAGGAATAAACAAACACAGAGGCTGTAGCAATATCTGGGATTGAGTTATCCAAAACAAAACCGGATATTTCCAGTTTCATGCAGTCATATCCGGACAAACTGGTGTGGCATTAGTAAGCAATCAACCAAAAAAAAAAAACACAGTAAAAATGGTTTTCAAGAAAAGCAGGCTTTTCATTAGGTAAGTAAATAAAATATCATCTATACAAAATAAATATGTTTGTTTGTCGCAGTTCCTCTAGATTTCTCCCTAGAAAATACGAACATGTAGAGCTGGTGTCTCCATGTGGAACCAATTAGTGTTTCCAAGCAGAAAATTAAATGTTCCCTGAAAAAAAAAACATTCAAAACAATAAAGTCTATGCATAATATCAGGAATACACAAACACAGAGCCTGTAGCAATATTTCGGATTGAGTTAGCCAAAACAAAACCGGATATTTCTGGTTTCATCCAGTCATATCCGACAACATGGTTTGGTTTCGTAAGCAATGGACCGAGAAAATCACAATAAAAATGGTTTTGGAGAAAAGCAAAGTCTTTTCGTTAGGCAAGTGCATAAAATGTCATCTATACAAACAGAAACATCATGTTTGTTTGCTGCAGTTCCTCTAGCTTTCTCCCTAGAAAATACGAATATGTACAGCTGGTGTTCCCATTAATAACCAATTACTGTTTCAAATGTACAAAATTAAATGTTCCCTGATAAAAACATTCAAAACAATAAAGTCCATCGAGGATATCCAGAAAACACAAACACAGAGGCTTTCACAATATTTTGGATTGAGTTAGCCAAAGCATAACAGGATATTTCTGGTTTCATCCAGTCACATCCGGACAAAGTGGTGTGGAATTCGTATGCAATGGATCGAGAAAATCACAGTAAAAATGGTTTTGGAGAAAGGAAAGTGTTTTCATTAGGCAAGTGCAAAAATTGTCAACTATACAAACAGAAATATCATGTTTGTTTGCTGCAGTTCCTCTAGCTTTCTCCCTAGAAAATACGAATGTGTAGAGCTGGTGTCCCCATGATGAACCAATTATTGTTTCAACGGTTCAAAATTAAATGTTCCCTGATAAAAACCATTCAAAACAATAAAGTCTGTGGATAATATCAGGAATGCACAAACACAGAGGCTGTAGCCATATCTGGGATTGAGTTAGCCAAAACACAACCGGATATTTCTGTTTTCATCCAGTCATATCCGGACAAACGGGTGTGCAATTCTTATGCAATGGACCGAGAAAAATACAGTACAAATGGTTTTGGTGAAAAGTAAAGTGTTTTCGTTAGGCAAGTGCATAAAATCTCATCTATACAAAGAGAAATATCATGTTTGTTTGCCGCAGTTGCTCTTGCTTTCTCCCTAGAAAATACGAATATGTACAGCTGGTGTTCCCATGATGAACCAATTAGTTTTTCTACGGTACAAAATTAATGTTCCCTGATAAAAACATTCAAAACAATAAAGTCCATCGATAATATCAGGAAAACACAAACACAGAGGCTTTCACAATATTTTGGATTGAGTTAGCCAAAACACAACGGGATATTTCTGGTTTCATCCAGTCATATGCATACGAACTGGTTTGGAATTCGTAAGCATTGAACCAAAAAAAGAACACAGTAAAAATGGTTTTGGAGAAAAGCAAAGTCTTTTTGTTAGGCAAGTGTATAAAATATCATCGATACAAACAGAAATATCATGTTTATTTCCCACAGTTCCTCTAGTATATTCCATAGAAAATACGAATGTGTAGCACTGGAGTGTCCATGTGGAAACAATTACTGTATCCAAGCTCAGAATAAAATGTTCCCCGATAAAAAACATTCAAAACAATAAAGTACATGCATAATATCCAGAAAAAACAAACACAGAGGCTGTAGCAATATCTGGGATTGAGTTAGCCAAAACAAAACAGGATATTTCAGGTTTCATCCAGTCATATCTGGACAAACTGGTGTGGAGTTCGTATGCAGTGGACCGAGAAAATCACAGTAAAATTGGCTTTGGAGAAAAGCAAAGTCTTTACGTTAGGCAAGTGCATAAAATGTCATCTATAGAAACAGAAATATCATGTTTGTTTGCCGCATTTCCTCCAGCTTTCTCCCTAGAAAATACGAATGTGTAGAGAGTGTCCCCAGGATGAACCAATTAGTGTTTCAACGGTTCAAAATTAAATGTTCCCTGATAAATATATTCAAAACAATAAAGTCCGTCGATAATAACCAGAAAAAACACAAACACAGAGGCTTTCACAATATTTCAGATTGAGTTAGCCAAAACACAACTGGATATTTCTGGTTTCATCCAGTTATATCCGACAAACTGCTACGGAATTCGTATGCAATGGACCCTGAAAATCACAGTAAAAATTGTTTTAAGGAAAAACAAAGTCTTTTCGTTAGGCAAGTGCATAAAATGTCATCTAGACAAACAGAGATATTATGCTTGTTTGCCACAGTTCCTCTAGCTTTCTATCTAGAAAATACGAATGTGTAGAGCTGGTGTCCCCATGATGAACCAATTAGTGTTTCAACAGTACAAAATTAAATGTACCCTGAAACAAATATTCAAAACAATAAAGTCCATCAATAATATCCAGAAAACACAAACACGGAGGCTGTAGCAATATTTCGGATTGAGTTAGCCAAAACACAACTTGATATTTCTGGTTTCATCCAGTCATACCCGGACAAAGAGGTGTGGAATTCGTATGCAATGAACCAAAAAAATCACAGTAAAAATGGTTTTGGAGAAAAGCAAAGTCTTTTTGTTAGGCAATTGCATAAAATGTCATCGATACAAACAGAAATATCATGTTTGTTTGCCACAGTTCCTCTAGCTTTCTCCCTAGAAAATACGAATGTGTAGATCTGGTGTCTCCATGTGGAACCATTAAGTGATTCCAAGCACAAAATTAAAGGTTCCCTGATAAAAACATGTAAAACAATAAACTCCATCGATAATATCCAGAAAACACAAACACAGAGGTTTCACAATATTTCGGTTGAGTTAGCCAAAACACAACCGGATATTTCTGTTTTCATCCAGTCATACCCGGATATAATGGTGTGGAATTCGTATGTAATGGACTGAGAAAATCACAGTAAAAATGATTTTGGAGAAAAGCAGAGTCTTTTCGTTAGGCAAGTGCATAAAATGTCATCTATACAAACAGAAATATCACGTTTGTTTGTCGCAGTTCCCCTAGCTTTCTCCCTAGAAAATATGAATATTTAAAACTGGTGTCCCCATGATGAAACAGTTAGTGTTTCAACGGTACAAAATTAAATGTTCCCCATAAAAACATTCAAAACACTGAAGTCCGTGGATAATATCAGGAATACAGAAACACAGAGTCTGTAGCAATATCTGGGATTGAGTTATCCAAAACAAAACCGTATATTTCCAGTTTCATCCAGTCATATCCGGACAAAGTGGTTTGGAATGCGTATGCAATGGACCTAGAAAATCACAGTAAAAATGGTTTGGGGAAAAGCACAGTCTTTTCGTTAGGCAAGTGCATAAATTGTCATCTAGACAAACAGAAATATCATGTTTGTTTGTGGCAGTTCCTCTAGCTTTCTCACTAGAAAATAAGAATGTGTAGAGCTTGTGTCTCCATGTGGAACAAATTAGTGTTTAAAACATCAAAATAAAATGTTCCCTGATAAAAAAGAGCCAAATCAATAAAGTCTGTGGATAATATCAGGAATACACAAACACAGAGGCTGTAGCAATATCTGGGATTGAGATAGCCAAAACAAAACCGAATGTTTCCTGTTTCATCCAGTCATATTCGGACAAACTTGTGTGGAATTCGTATGAAGTGTACCGAGAAATTTGCAGTAAAAATGGTTTTGGAGAAAAGCAAATTCTTTTCGTTACGCAAGTTTTTTAAATGTCATCTATACAATAAGAAATATCATGTTTGTTTACCGCAGTTCCTCTAGCTTTCTCCCTAGTAAATACGAATATGTTCAGCTGGTGTCACCATGTGGAACCAATAACTGTATCCAAGCTCAAAATAAAATGTTCCCCGATGAAAAACATTCAAAACAATAAAGTCCGATGATAATATCGAGAAAAGACAAACACCGAGGCTGTAGCATTATTTCGGATTGAGTTAGCCAAAAAAAAACCAGATATTTCCGGTTTCATCCAGTCATATCTGGACAAACTGGTGTGGAATTCGTATGCAGTGGACTGAGATATTCAAAGTAATAATGGTTTTGGAGAATAGCAAAATCTTTTCGTTAGGCAAGTGCATAAAATGTCATCTATACAAACAGAAATATCATGTTTGTTTGCCGCAGTTCCTCTAGCTTTCTCCCTAGAAAACACGAATGTGTAGAGCTTGTGTCTCCATGATGAACCAATCAGTGTTTCCATGGTACATAATTAAATGTTCCCTGGTAAAAACATTCAAAACAATAAAGTCCATCGAAAATATCCAGAAAACACAAACACAGAAGCTTTCACAATATTTCAGATTCAGTTAGACAAAACACAACCGGATATTTCTGGGTTCATCCAGTCATATCCGGACAAAGTCATGTGGAATTCGTATGCATTGGGCTGAGAAAATCAGAGTAAAATGATTTTGGAGAAAAGCAAAGTCTTTTCATTAGGCAAGTGCATAGAATGTCATCTATACAAACAGAAATATCAAGTTTGTTTGCCGCAGTTCCTCTAGCTTTCTCCCTAGAAAATATGAATATGTTCAGCTGGTGTCTCCATGTGGAACCAATTACTGTATCCAAGCTCAACATAAAATATTCCCTGACAAAAAACATTCAAAACAATAAACTCCATGGATAATATCTGGAAATCACAAACACAGAGGCCGTAAAAATATCTGGGATTGAGTTAGCCAAAACAAAACCGGATATTTACGGTTTCATCCACTCAATCCGGACAAACTTGTGTGGAATTCATATGCAATGGACCGAGAACATCACAGTAAAATGGTTTTGCAGAAAAGCAAAGTCTTTTCGTTAGGCAAGTACATAAAATGTGATCTATACAAACAAAAGTATCATGTTTCTTTGCCGTAGTTCCTCTAGAGTTCTCCATAGAAAATATGAATGTGTAGAGCTGGTGTCCCCATGATGATCCAATTAGTGTTTCTACGGTACAAAAATAAATGTTCCCCAATAAAAAACATTCAAAACAATAAAGTCCGTTGAAAATATCCAGAAACCACAAACACAAAGACTTTCACAATATCTGGGATTGAGTTAGCCATAACACAACCAGATACTTCCGGTTTCATCCAGTCATATCAGGACAAACTGTTGTGGAATTCGTATGCAATGGACCTAGAAAATCACATCAAAAATGGTTTCGGAGAAAAGCAGACTTTTCGTTAGGCAAGTGCATAAAATGTCATCGATACAAACAGAAATATCATGTTTGTTTGCCGCAGTTCCTCTAGCTTTCTCCCCAGAAATTTATGAATATGTTCAGCTGGTGTCCCTATGATGAACCAATTGAAGTTTCTACGGAACAAAATTAAATGTTCCCTGATAAAAATATTGAAAACAATATAGTTCATGGATAATATCTAGAAAACACAAACACAGAGGCTTTCACAATATTTCGGATTGAGTTAGCCGAAACAAACCATATATTTCTGGTTTCATCCAGTCATATCTGGACAAAGTTGTGTGGAATTCGTATGCATTGGGCTGAGAAAATCAGAGTAAAATGGTTTTGGAGAAAAAAAGCAAAGTCTTGTCCTTAGGCAAGTGCATAAAATATCATCGATACAGACAGAAATATCAGGTTTGTTTGTCGAAGTTCCTCTAGCTTTCTCCCTAGAAAATACGAATGTGTAGAGCTGGTGTTCCCATGATGAACCAATTAGTGTTTCAACAGTACAAAATTAAATGTACCCTGATAAAAATATTCAAAACAATAAAGTCCATTAATAATATCAAGAAAACACAAACACAGAGTCTTTCACAATATTTCGGATTGAGTTAGACAAAACACAACCGGATATTTCTGGTTTCATCCAGTGATATCTGGACAAAGTGGTATGGAATTCATATGCAATGGGCTGATAAAATCAGATAAAAAATGGTTTTGGAGAAATGCAAAGCCTTTTGGTTAGGCAAGTGCATAAAATGTCATCGATACAAACAGAAATATCATGTTTGTTTGCCGCAGTTCCTCTGGCTTTCTCCCTAGAGATTACGGATGTGTATAACTGGTTTCCCCATAATGAACCAATTTGTGTTTCAACGGTACAAAATTAAATGTTCCCTGATAAAAACATTCAAAACAATAAAGTCTGTGGATAATATCAGGAATGCACAAACACAGAGGCTGTAGCCATATCTGGGATTCAGTTAGCCAAAACAAACCAGATATTTCTGTTTTCATCCAGTCATATCCGGTAAACTGGTGTGGAATTCGTATGCAATGGACTGAGAAAATCACAGTAAAAATGGTTTTGGAGAAAAGCAAAGTCTTTTCATTAGGCAAGTGCATAGAATGTCATCTATACAACCAGAAATATCATGTTTGTTTGCCGCAGATGCTCTAGCTTTCTCCCTAGAAAATACGAATGTTTAGTGCTGGGGTCCCTATGATGAAACAGTTAGTGTTTCAATGGTGCAAAATTAAATGTTCCGTGATAAAAACATTCAAAACAATGAAGTCCATGGATGATATCAGGAATACAGTAACACAGAGGCTGTAGCATATCTGGGATTGAGTTAGCCAAAAAAAACCTGAATATTTCCGTTTTTATCCAGTCATATCCGGACAAACTGGTGTGGAATTCGTATGAAGTGTAACGAGAAAATCAGAGAAAAAAATTGGTTTTGGGAGAAAACAACGTCTTTTCGTTAGGCAAGTGCATAAAATGTCATCTATACAAACAGAAATATGATGTTTGTTTGTTGAAGTTCCTCTAATTTTCTCCCCAGAAAATAAGAATGTGTTCAGCTGGTGTCCCCATGATAAACCAATTAGTTTTTCAACAGTACAAAATGAAATGTTCCCTGATAAAAATATTCAAAACAATAAAGTCCATGGATATTATCCAGAAAACACAAACACAGAGGCTTTCACAATATTTTGGATTGAGTTAGCCAAAATAAACAAAATAAAACAAAGTGGTGCGGAATTCGTATGCAATGGGCTGAGAATATCACAGTAAAAATGGTTTTGGAGAAAAGCAATGTCTTTTTGTTAGGCAAGTGCATAAAATGTCATCTATACAAACTGAAATATCTTGTTTGTTTGTCCCAGTTCCTCTAGCTTTATCCATAGAAAATACGATTACGTTCACATGGTGTCTCTATGTGGAACCAATTACTGTATCCAAGCTCAAAATAAAATGTTCCCTGATAAAAAAACATTAAAAAAATAAAGTCCCTTGATAATATCTAGAAAACACAAACACAGAGGTTGTAGCAATCTCTGGGATTGAGTCGCCAAAACAAAACCAGATATTTCTGGTTTCATCCAGTGATATCCGGAAAACGTGGTTTGGAATTCAGATGCAATGGACGAAAAAATCAAAATAAAAATGGTTTTGGAGAAAAGCAAAGTCTTTTCGTTAGACAAGTGCATAAAATGTCATCTATACAAACAGAAATATCATGTTTTTTGCCGCAGTTCCTCTAGCTTTCTCCCTAGAACATACCAATATGTTCAGCTGGTGTCTCCATGTGGAAGGAATTACTGTATCCAAGCTCAAAATAAAATGTTCCCCAAAAAAATTCAAAAAAATAAAGTCTATTGATAATATCCAGAAAACACAAATACAGAAGCTTTCACAATATTTCGGATTGAGTTAGCCAAAACACAAGGGGATAGTTCTTGTTACATCCAGTCATTTCCGGAAAAAATCATTTGGAAATCGTATGCAATGGACAGAGAAAATAACAGTAAAAATGGTTTGAGGAAAACAAAGTCTTTTCGTTAGGCAAGTGCATATAATGTCATCTATACAAACAGAAATATCATGTTTGTTTGTCGCAGTTCCTCTAGCTTTCTCCCTAGAAAATAGGAATGTGTAGAGCTGTTGTCTCCATGTGGAACCAATTAGTGATTCCAAGAACAAAATCAAATGTTCCCTGATACAAAAAATTAAATGCAGTAAAGTCCATGGATAATATTAGGAATACACAAACACAGAGGCTTTAGAAATATCTGGGATTGAGTTATCCAAAACAAAACCGGATATTTCCGGTTTCATCCAGTCATATCCGGTCACACTCGTGTGCAATTCATATGAAGTGTACCGAGAAAATCACAGAAAAATGGTTATGGAGAAAAGCAAAGTCTTTTCGTTAGGCAAGTGCATAAAATGTCATTTTTACAAACAGAAATATCATGTTTGTTTGCTGCAGTTCCTCTAGCTTTCTCCCTAGAAAATACGAATATATAGAGCTGGTGTCTGCATGCTTAACGAATTAGTGTTTCAACGGTACAAAATTAAATGTTCTCTGATAAAAACATTCAAAACAATAAATTCCTTCGGATTTATCAAAAAAAAAACCCAACACAGAGGCTTTCACAACATTTCGGATTGAGTTAGCCAAAACACAACCGGATATTTCCTGTTTCATCTAGTCAAATCTGGACAAAGTGGTGTGGACTTCGTATGCAATGGACCGAGAAAATCACAGTAAAAATGGTTTTGGAGAAAAGCAAAGTCTTTTCGTTAGGAAATTGCATAAAATGTCATCTATACAAACAGAAATATCATGTTTGTTTGCCGCAGTTCCTCTAGCTTTCTCCCTAGAAAATAAAATGTGTAGAGCTGGTGTCTCCGTGTGGATCTAATTAGTGATTCCAAGCACAAAATTAATGCTCCCTTATAAAAAATATTCTAATCAATAAATTCCGTGGATAATATCAGGAATACACAAAAACAGAGGCTGTAGCAATATCTGGGATTGGGTTAGCCAAAACAAAACCGGATATTTAATGTTTCATCCAGTCATATGAGGACAAAGTGGTGTGGAATTCGTATGCAATGGACCGAGAAAATCACAGTACAAATGGTTTTGGAGAAAAGCAAAGTCTTTTCGTTAGGCAAGTGCATAAAATGTCATCTATACAAACAGAAATATCATGTGTGTGTGCCGCAGTTCCTCTAGCTTTCTCCCCAGAATATACGAATGTGTAGAGCTGGTGTCTCTATGTGGAACCAATTAGTGTTTCCAAGAACAAAATTAAATGTTCCCTGATACAAAAAATTCAATGCAGTAAAGTCTGTGGATAATATCAGGAAAAAATAAAACAGAGGCTGCAGCAATATCTGGGATTTAGTTAGCCAAAAAAACCCGGATATTTCCGGTTTCATCCAGTCATATCCGGACAAACTGATGTGGAATTCGGCTGCAATGGACCATAAAATCACAATAAAAATGGTTTTGGAGAAAAGCAAAGTATTTTCGTTAGGAAAGTGCATAAAATGTCATCTATACAAACAGAAATATCATGTTTGTTTGCCACATTTCCTCTAGCTTTCTCCCTAGAAAATACAAATGTGCAGACCTGGTGTCTCCATGTGGAAGCAATTACTGTATCCAAGCTCAAAATAAAATGTTCACTGATAAAAAACATTCAAAACAATAAAGTCCATCGATAATATATAGAAAAAACAAACACAGAGGCTGTAGCAATATTTCTGATTGAGTTAGCCAAAACAACCGGATATTTCTGGTTTCATCCAGTCATCTCCGGACAAAGTGGTGTGGAATTTGTATGCAATGGACTGAGAAAAGCACCGTAAAAATGATTTTGGAGAATAGCAAAGTCTTTTCGTTAGGCAAGTGCATAAAGTGTCATCTATACAAACAGAAATATCATGTTTGTTTGCCACAGATCCTTTAGCTTTCTCCCTAGAAAATACGAATATGTAGAGCTGGGGTCTCCATGTGGAACCAATTACTGTATCCAAGCTCAAAATAAATATTCCCCGATAAAAAACATGCAAAACATTAAAGTCCGTGGGTAATATCCAGAAAACACAAACACAGAGGCTGTAGCAATATCTGGGATTGAGTTAGCTAAAAGAAAACCAGATATTTCCGGTTTCATCCTGTCCTATCCGGACAAACTGGTGTGGAATTCGTATGCAATGGACCGAGAAAATCACAGTAAAAATGGTTTGGAGAAAAGCAAAGTCTTTTCATTAGGCAAGTGCATAAAATGTCATCTATACAAACAGAAATATCATGTTTGTTTGCCGCAGTTCCTCTAGCTTTCTCCCTAGAAAACAGGAATGTGTAGAGCTGTTGTCTCATGTGGAACCAATTAGTGTTTGCAATAACAAAATTAAATGTTCCCTGATACAAAAAATTCAATGCAGTAAAGTCCGTGGATAATATTAGGAATACACAAACACAGAGGTTTTAGAAATATCTGGGATTGAGTTAGCCAAAACAAAACCGGATATTTACGGTTTCATCCAGTCATATCCGGACACACTCGTGTGGAATTCATATGAAGTGTACCGAGAAAATCACAGAAAAATGATTATGGAGAAAAGCAAAGTCTTTTCGTTAGGCAAGTGCATAAAATGTCATCTACACAAACATCAATATCATGTTTGTTTGCCGCAGTTCCTCTAGCTTTCTCCCTAGAAAATATGAATATATAGAGCTGGTGTCTGCATGCTTAACCAATTAGTGTTTCAACAGTACAAAATTAAATGTTCCCTGATAAAAAATATTCAAACAATAAAGTCCATCAATAATATCCAGAAAACACAAACACAGAGGCTTTCACAATATTTTGTATTGAGTTATCCAAACCACAACCGGATATTTCTGGTTTCATCCAGTCATATCCGGACAAAGTGGTGTGCAATTCCTTTGCAATGGGCTGAGAAATTCAGAGTAAAAACTGTTTTGAAGAAAAGCAAAGTCTTTTCATTAGGAAAGTGCATAAAATGTCATCTATAGAAACAGAAATATCATGTTTGTTTGCTGCAGTTCCTCTAGCGTTCTCCCTAGAAAATATGAATATGTTCAGCTGGTGTCTCCATTTGTAACAAACTACTGTATCCAAGCTGAAAATAAAATGTTCCCCGATAAAAAACATTCAAAAAAATAAAGTCCGTTGATAATATCTAGAAAACAAAAATATAGAGGATTTCACAATATTTCGGATTGAGTTAGCAAAAACACAACCGGATATTTCTGTTTTCATCCCGTCATATCCAGAAAGAGGGGTGTGGAATTCGTATGCAATGGGCTGAGAAAATCATAGTAAAAATGGTTTTGGAGAAAAGCAAAGTCTTTTCGTTAGGAAATTGCATAAAATGTCATCTATACAAACAGATATATCATGTTTGTTTTTCACAGTTCCTCTAGGTTTCTCCCTAGAAAATACGAATATGTAGAGCTGGTGTCTCCATGTGGAATCAATTAGTGTTTCCAAGAACAAAATTAAATGTCCCCCGATGAAAAACATTCAAAACAATAAAGTCCTTGGATAATATCAGGAATACACAAACACAGAGGCTGTAGCAATATCTGGGACTGAGTTAGCAAAATGAAAACTGGATATTTCTGGTTACATCCAGTCATACCCCGAAAAAGTCGTTTGGAATTCGCATACAATGGACTGAGAAAATCACAGTAAAAATGGTTTGGAGAAAAGCAAAGTCTTTTCGTTAGGCAAGTGCATAAAATGTCATCTACACAACCAGAAATATCATATTTGTTTGCCGCAGTTCCTCTAGCTTTCTCCCTAGAAAATACGAATGTGTAGAGCTGGTGTCCCCATGATGAACCAATTAGTGTTTCAACGGTACAAAATGAAATGTTCCCTGATGAAAACATTCAAAACAATAAAGTCTGTTGATAATATCCAGAAAACACAAACACAGAGGCTTTCACAATATTTCGGATTGAGTTAGCCAAAAAACAACCGGATATTTCTGGTTTCATCCAGTCATATCAGGACTAAGTGGTTTTTAATTAGTATGCAATGGACCGAGAAAATCACAGTAACATTGGTTTTGGAGAAAAACAAAGTCTTTTCTTTAGGCAAGTGTATAAAATGTCATCTACACAAACATAAATATCATGTGTGTTTCCCGCAGTTCCTCTAGCTTTCTCCCTAGAAAATACGAATGTGTAGAGGTGGTGTCTCCATGTGGAACCAATTAGTGATTCCAAGTTCAAAATTAAATATTCCCGGATAAAAAGCATTCAAAACAATAAATCCATGGATAATATCAGGAATACACAAACACACAGGCTGTAGCAATATCTGGGATTGAGTTAGCGAAAAAAAACCCCGATATTTCCGGTTTCACCCAGTCATATCCGGACAAACTTGTGTGGAATTCGTATGCAATGGGCTGAGAAAATAAGAGTAAAAATGATTTTGGAGAAAAGCATAATCATTTCGTTAGGCAGGTGCATAAAATATCATCGATACAAACAGAAATATCATGTTTGTTTGCTGCAGTTCCTCTAGCTTGCTCCCTAGAAAATATGAATGTTTAGAGCTGGTGTCTCCATGATGAACCAATTAGTGTTTCCAAGCACAAAATTAAATGTTCCCTGACAAGAACATTCAAAACAATAAAGTCCATCGATAATATCCAGAAAACACAAACACAGAGGCTGTACCAAAATCTGGGATTGAGTTAGCCATTACAAAACCAGATATTTCCCGTTTTATCCATTCATATCCTGACAAACTGGTGTGGATTTAGTATGCAATGGACCGAGAAAATCACAGTAATAATGGTTTTGGAGAAAAGCAAAGTAATTCGTTAGTCAAGTGCATAAAATGTCATCTATACAAACAGAAATATCATGTTTGTTTGCCGCAGTTCCTCTAGCATTCTCCCTAGAAAATACGAATACGTAGAGCTGGTGTCTGCCTGTGGAACCTGTTACTGTATACATGCTCAAAAAAAATTATTCCCCGATAAAAAACATTCCAAAAAATAAAGTCTGTGGATAATATACAGAATACACAAACACAGAGGCCATAGCAATATTTCGGATTGAGTTAGCCAAAACGCAACCGGATATTTCTGGTTTCATCCAGTCATATCCGATAAACTGGTGTGGAATTCGTATGCAATGGACGGAGAAAATCGTACTAAAACTGGTTTTGGAGAAAAAAAGCAAAGTCTTGTCGTTAGGCAAGTGCATAAAATGTCATCTAGACCAACAGAAATATCATGTTTGTTTGCCACAGTTCCTCTAGCTTTCTCCCTAGAAAATACGAATGTGTAGAGCTGTTGTCTCCATGTGGAACCAATTAGTGTTTCAAAGAACAAATTAAATATTCCCTGATAAAAAACATTCAAAACAATAAAGTCCATGGATAATATCCAGAAAACACAAACACAAATGTTACACAGTATTTCGGATTGAGTTAGACAAAACAACCGGATATTTCTGGTTTCATCCAGTCATATCCGGACAAAGTAGCGTGGAATTCGTATGCAATGGACTGAGAAAATCACAGTAGAAATGGTTTTCGAGAAAACCAAATCTTTTCGTTAGGCAATTGCATAAAATGTCATCTATACAACAGAAATATCATGTTAGTTTACTGCAGTTCCTCTAGCTTTCGCCCTAGAAAATACGAATGTGTAGAGCTGGTGTTCCCATGAAGAACCAATTAGTGTTTCTACGATACAAAATTAAATGTTTCCTGATAAAAACATTCAAAACAATAAAGTCTGGGGATAATATCAGGAATACACAAACACAGAGGCTGTAGCAATATCCGGGATTGAGTTAGCCAAAACAAAACCGGATATTTTCGGTTTCCTCCAGTCATATGCGGACAAACTGGTGTGGAATTCGTATGCAATGGACCGAGAAAATCACAGTAAAAATGGTTTTGGAGAAAAGGAAAGTCTTTTCATTAGGCAAGTGCATAAAATGTCATCTAGACCAACAGAAATATCATGTTTGTTTGCCGTAGTTCCTCTAGCTTTCTCCCTAGAAAATACGAATGTGTAGAGCTGGTGTCTCCATGTGGAACAAATTAGTGCTTCAAAGCACAAAATTAAATGTTCCCTGAGAAAAAACTTGGAAAAAAATAAAGTCCGTGGATAATATCAAGAATACACAAACTCAGAGGCTGTAGCAATATCTGGGATTGAGTTAGCCAAAACAAAACAGGATTTCTAGGGTTTCATACAGTCATATCCGGAAAAAAAGGTGTGGAATTCATATGCAATGTACCCTGAAAGTCACAGTAAAATTATTTGGAAATAAGCAAAGTCTTTTCGTTAGGCAATTGCATAAAATGTCATCTATACAAACAGAAATATCATGTTTGTTTGCCGCAGTTCCTCTGGCTTTCTCCCTAGAAAATACGAATGTGTCGAGCTGGTGTCCCCATGATGAACCAATTAGTGTTTCAACGGTACAAAATTAAATGTTCCCTGATAAAAACATTCAAACAATAATGTCAGTGGATAATATCAGGAAAACACAAACACAGAGGCTGTAGCAATATCTGGGATTTAGTTAGCCAAAACACAACCGGATATTTCCAGTTTCATCCAGTCATAACCGGAAAATCTGGTCTGGAACTCGTATGCAATGGACCAAGAAATCACTGTAAAAATGGTTTTGGAGCAAAGCAAAATGTTTTCATTATGCAAGTGCATAAAACGCCATCTATACAAACTTAAATATCATGTTTGTTTGTCGCAGTTCCTCTAGCTTTCTCCCTAGAAAATAGGAATGTGTAGAGCTGGTGTCTCCATTTGGAACCAATTAGTGATTCCAAGCAAAACATTATATGTTCCCGACAAAATACATTCATAACAATAAAGTCAGAGGATAATATCAGGAATACACACACACAGAGGCTGTAGCAATATCTGGGTTTGAGTTAGCCAAAACAAAACCAGATGTTTCAGTTTCATCCAGTCATATCCGGACAAACTGTTGTGCAATTCGTATGCAATGGACCGAGATGTTCACAGTGAAAATGGTTTTGGAAAATAGCAAAATCTTTTCGTTAGGAAAGTGCATAAAATGTCATCTATACAAACAGAAATACGAATGTGTAGAGTTGGTTTTCCCATGATGAACAAATTAGTTTTTCTACGGTACAAAATTAAATGTTCCCTGATAAAAACATTCAAAACAATAAAGTTCATCGATAATATGCACAAAACACAAACACAGAGGCTTTCACAATATTTCGGATTGAGTTAGCCAAAACACAACCGGATATTTCTGGGTTCATCCAGTCATATCCGGACAAAGTGTGGTGGAATTCATATGCATTGGGCTGAAAAATCAGAGTAAAATGATTTTGGAGAAAAGCAAAGTCTTGTCGTTATGCAAGTCCATCAATTATCATTGATACAACAGAAATATCTGTTGTCTTCAGCGCAGATCCTCCAGCTTTTCTCCATAGAAAATACGAATGTGTAGAGCTGGTGTCTCCATGTGGAACCAATTACTGTATCCAAGCTCAACATAAAATATTCCCCGATAAAAAACATTCAAAACAATTAAGTCCGTGGATAATATCCGGAAAACACAAACAGAGATGCTGTAGCAATATCTGGGATTGAGTTAGCCAAAACAAAACCGGATATTTCCGGTTTCATCAACTAAATCCGGACAAACTGGTGTGGAATTCCTATGCAATGGAGGGAGAAAATCACACTAAAAAAGGTTTTGGAGAAAAGCAAAGTCTTTTCGTTAGGCAAGTACATAAAATGTCATCTATACAAACAGAAATATCATGTTCGTTTGCCGCAGTTCCTCTAGCTTTCTCCCTAGAAAATTGGAATGTGTAGAGCTGGTGTCCCCATGATGAACCAATTAGTGTTTCTACAGTACAAACTTACATGCTCCCTGATAAAAGAATTCAAAAGAATAAAGTCCATCGATAATATCCAGAAAACACAAACACAGAGGCTTTCACAATATTTCGGATTGAGTTAGCCAAAACACAACCGGATATTTCTGTTTTCATCCAGTCATACCCGGACAATGTGGTTTGGAATTCGTATGCACTGAACCAAAAAAAATCACAGTAAAAATGGTTTTGGAGAAAAGCAAAGTGTTTTCATTAGGCAAGTGCATAAAATGTCATCTATACAAACAGAAACATCATGTTTGTTTGCCGCAGTTCCTCTAGCTGTCTTGCTAGAAAATACGAATGTGTAGAGCTGGTGTCCCCATGATGAACCAATTGAAGTTTCTATGGTACAAAATTAAATGTTCCCTGATAAAAATATTCAAAACATTAAAGTCCATTGATAATATCCAGAAAATACAAACACAGAGGCTTTCACAATATTTCGGATTGAGTTAGCCAAAACACAACCGGATATTTCTGGTTTCATGCACTGATATCAGGACAAGGTGGTTTGGAATTTGGATGCAATGGACCGAGAAAATCACAGTAAAAATGGTTTTGGAGAAAAGCAAAGTCTTTTTGTTAGGCAAGTGCATAAAATGTCATCTATACAAAGAGAAATATCATGTTTTTTTGCCACAGCTCCTCTAGCTTTGTCCCTAGAAAATACGAATATGTTCAGCTGGTGTCTCCATGTGGAACCAGTTACTGTATCCAAGCTCAAAATAAAACGTTCCCCGATAAAAAACATTCCAAAAACAATAAAGTCCTATGATAATAACCAGAAAACACATACACAGACGCTGTAGAAATATTTGGGATTGAGTTAGACAAAATACAACGGGGTATTTGTGGTTTCATCCAGTCGTATCCGGACAAAGTGTTTTGGAATTCGTATGCATTGGGCTTAGAAAATCAGAGTAAAATGATTTTGGAGAAAAGCAAAGTCTTGACGTTAGGCTAGTGCATAAAATATCATCGATACAAACAGAAATATCAGGTTTCTATGCCGCAGATCCTCTAGCTTTCTCCCTAGAAAATACGAATGTGTAGAGCTGGTGTCTCCACGTGGAACCAATTAGTGATTCTACGGTACAAACTTACATGTTCCCTGATAAAAGTATTCAAAAGAATAAAGTCCATTGATAATATCCAGAAAACACAAACACAGAGGCTTTCACAATATTTTGGGGTGAGTTAGCCAAAACACAACTGGATATTTCTGGTTTCATCCAGTCATATCCGGACAAAGTGGCGTGGAACTCGTATGTAATGGACCGAGAAAATCACAGTAAAAATGGTTTGGAGAAAAGCAAAGTCTTTTCGTTAGGCAAGTGCATAAAATGCCATCTATACAAACAGAAATATCATGCTTTATTGCAGCAGTTCCTCTAGCTTTGTCCCTAGTTATAAGAATATGTTCAACTGGTGTCTCCATGTGGAACCAATTACTGTATCCAAGCTCAAAATAAAATGTTCCCCCATAAAAACATTCAAAACAATACAGTCCATTGATAATATCCAGAAAACACAAACACAGAGGCTTTCTCAATATTTCGGATTGAGTTAGCCAAAACACAACCGGATATTTCTGGTTTCATCCAGTCATATCCGGACAAAGTGGCGTGGAATTTGTATGTAATGGACCGAGAAAATCACAGTAAAAATGGTTTTGGAGAAAAGCAAAGTCTTTTCGTTAGGCAAGTGCATAAAATGTCATCTATACAAACAGAAATATTATGTTTGTTTGCCGCAGTTCCTCTAGCTTTCTCCCTAGAAAATACGAATGTGTAGAGCTGGTGTTCCCATGATGAAACAAATAGTGTTTCAACGGTACAAAATTAAATGTTCTCCGACACTAATCATTCAAAACAATAAAGTCTGTTTATAATATCAGGAATACACAAACACAGAGGCTGTAGCAATATCTGGGATTGAGTTAGCCAAAAAACAACCGGATATTTCCGGTTTCATCCAGTCGCATCCGGACAAGTGGTGTGGAATTCATATTCAATGGACCTGGAAAATCACAGTGAACATGGATTTGGAGAATAGCAAAGTCTTTTCGTTAGGCAAGTGCATAAAATGTCATCTATACAAACAGAAATATCAGGTTTGTTTGCCATAGATCCTCTACCTTTCTCCCTAGAAAACACGAATATGTTCAGCTGGTGTCTCCATGTGGAACCAATTACTGTATCCAAGCTCAACATAAAATATTCCCCGATAAAAAACATTAAAAACAATAACGTCCGGGGATAATATCCGGAAAACACAAACACAGAGGCTGTAGCAATATCTGGGATTGAGGTTGCAAAAAAAAAACCGGATATTTCCGGTTTCATCCAGTCATATCCGGACAAAGTGGTGTGGAATTCATATTCAATGGACCGAGAAAATCACGGTAAACATGGATTTGGAGAATAGCAAAGTCTTTTCATTAGGCAAGTGCATAAAATGTCATCTATACAAACTGAAATATCATGTTTGCTTCTGACAGTTCCTCTAGCTTTCTCCCTAGAAAATATGAATATGTTCAGCTGGTGTCCCCATGTGGAACAATTACTGTATCCAAGCTCAAAATAAAATGTTCCCCCATAAAAACATTCAAAACAATACAGTCCGTTGATAATATCCAGAAAACACAAACACACAGGTTTTCACAGTATTTTGATTGAGTAAGGGAAAACAAAACCAGATATTTCCGGTTTCATCCAGTCATATCCGGACAAACTGGTTTGGGATTCGTATTCAATGGACCGAGAAAATCACAGTAAAAATGGTTTGGAGAAAAGCAAAGTCTTTCATTAGGGAAGTGCATAAAATGTCATCTAGACAAACAGAAATATCATGTTTGTTTGCCACAGTTCCTCTAGCTTTCTCCTTAGAAAATACGAATGTGTAGAGCTGGTGTCCCCATGATGAACGTATTAGTGTTTCTATGGGACAAAATTAAATGTTCCCTGATAAAAATATTCAAAACAATGAAGTCCATCAATAATATCCAGAAAACACAAACACAGATGCTTTCACAATATTTCGGATTGAGTTAGCCAAAACACAACCGGATATTTCTGTTTTCATCCAGTCATATCTGGACAAACTGCTGTGGAATTCATAGGCAATGGACCAAAAAAATCACAGTAAAATGGTTTTGGAGAAAAGCAAAGTCTTTTCGTCAGGGAAGTGCATAAAATGTCATCTATACAAACAGAAATATCATGTTTGTTTTTCGCAGTTCCTCTAGCTTCCTTCCTAGAAAATACGAATATGTTCAGCTGGTGTCTCCATGTGGAACCAATTAGTGATTCCAAGCACAAAATAAAATGTTCCCCGATAAAAAACCTTCAAAAAAATAAATCCGTTGATAATATCCTGAAAACACTAACACAGAGGCTTTCACAGTATTTCGGATTGAGTTAGCCAATACACAACCGGATATTTCTGTTTTCATCCTGTCATATCCGGAAAAACTGGAGTGGAATTCATATGCACTGGACCCAGAAAATGACAGTAAAAGTGGTTTTGGAGAAAAGCAAAGTCTTTTCCTTAGGCAAGTGCATAAAATGTCATCTATACAAACATAAATATCATGTTTGTTTGCCGCAGTTCCTCTAGTTTTCTCACTAGAAATTACGGATATGTAGAGCTGGTGTCTCCATGTGGAACCAATTACTGTATCCAAGCTCAAAATAAAATGTTCCCCGATAAAAACATTGAAAACAATACAGTCGACCGATAATATCCAGAAAACACAAACACACAGGCTGTAGCAATATCTGGGATTGAGTTAGCCAAAAAACAACCGGATATTTCTGTTTTCATCCAGTCATATCCGGACAAAGTGGCGTGGAATTCGTATGCAATAAGCCAAAAAAATGACAGTAAAAATGGTTTTGGAGAAAAGCAAAGTCTTTTCGTTAGGCAAGTGCATAAAATGTCATCTATACAAACATAAATATCATGTTTGTTTGCCGCAGTTCCTCTAGTTTTCTCCCTAGAAAATACGGATATGTAGAGCTGGTGTCTCCATGTAGAACCAATTCGTGATTCCAAGAAAAAATTATATGTTCCCCGACGAAAACATTCAAAACAATAAAGTCAGTGGATAATATCAGGAATACACAAACACAGAGTCTGTAACAATATCTGGGTTTGAGTTAGCCAAAACAAAACCAGATATTTCGGTTTCATCCAGTCATATCGGGACAAACTGTTGTGGAATTCATATGCAATGGACCGAAAAAATCACAGTAAAAATGGTTTTGGAGAAAAGCAAAGTCTTTTCGTCAGGGATGTGCATAAAATGTCATCTATACAAACAGAAATATCATGTTTGTTTGCCGCAGTTCCTCTAGCTTTCTCCCTAGAAAATACGAATGTGTAGAGCTGGTGTCCCCATGATGAACCAATTGAAGTTTCTATGATACAAAATTAAATGTTCCCTGAAAAAAATATTCAAAACAATAAAGTCCATTGATAATATCCAGAAAACACAAACACAGAGGCGGTAGCAATATCTGGGATTGAGTTAACCAAAATAAAACCAGATATTTCTGTTTTCATCCAGTCATATCCGGACAAACTGTTGTGGAATTCCTATGCAATGGACCGAGAAAATCACAGTACAAATGGTTTTGGAGAAAAGCAAAGTCTTTTCGTTAGGCAAGTGCATTAAATGTCATCGATACAAACAGAAATTTCATGTTTGTTTGCCGCAATTCCTCTAGCATAAACACTAGCATATAGGAATGTGTAGAGCTGGTGTCTCCATGTGGAACCAATTACACTATCCAAGCTCAAAATAAAATGTTCCACGATAAAAAACATTCAAAAAAATAAAATCCGTTGATAATATCCTGAAAACACTAACATAGAGGCTTTCACAATATTTCGGATTGAGTTAGCCAATACACAACCGGATATTTCTGTTTTCATCCTGTCATATCCGGAAAAAGTGGAGTGGAATTCATATGCACTGGACCCAGAAAGTGACAGTAAAAATGGTTTTGGAGAAAAGCAAAGTCTTTTCGTTAGGCAAGTGCATAAAATGTCATCTATACAACATAAATATCATGTTTGTTTGCCGCAGTTCCTCTAGTTTTCTCCCTAGAAAATACGGATATGTAGAGCTGGTGTCTCCATGTAGAACCAATTCGTGATTCCAAGAAAAAATTATATGTTCCCCGACGAAAACATTCAAAACAATAAAGTCAGTGGATAATATCAGGAATACACAAACACAGAGGCTGTAACAATATCTGGGTTTGAGTTAACCAAAACAAAACCAGATATTTCGGTTTCATCCAGTCATATCCGGACAAACTCATGTGGAATTGGTATGCAATGGACCGGAAACAGAAATATCATTTTTGTTTGCCGCAGTTCCTCTAGTTTTCTCCCTTGAAAATATGAATGTGTAGAGCTGGTTTCTGCATGATGAACCAATTGAAGTATCTTTGGTACAAAATTAAATGTTCCCTGATAAAAATATTCAAAACAATAAAGTCCATTGATAATATCCAGAAAACACAAACACAGAGGATGTAGCAATATTTCGGATTGAGTTAGCCAAAAACAACCGGATATTTCTGGTTCCATGCAGTGATATCGGGACAAGGTGGTTTGGAATTCGGATGCAATGGACAGAGAAAATGACAGTAAAAATGGTTTTGGAGAAAAGCAAAGTCTTTTTGTTAGGAAATTGCATAAAATGTCATCTATACAAACAGAAATATCATGTTTGTTTGTCGCAGTTCCTCTAGCTTTCTCCCTAGAAAATACGAATGTGTAGAGCTGGTGTCTCCATGCGGAACCAGTTAGTGATTCCAAGCATAAAATTAAATGTTCCCTGATAAAAAAAATTCAAAACAATGAAGTCCGTGGATAATATCAGGAATATGCAAACACAGAGGCTGTAGCAATATCTGGGTTTGAGTTAGCCAAATCAAAACCAGATATTTCAGTTTCATCCAGTCATATGCGGACAACTGTTGTGGAATTCGTACGCAACGGACTGAGAAAATCACTGTAAAAATGGTTTTGGCGCAAAGCAAAGTCTTTTCGCTAGGCAAGTGCATAAAATGTCATCGATACAAACAGAAATATCATGTTTGTTTGCCGCAGTTTCTCTAGCTTTCTCCCTAGAAAATACGAATGTGTAGAGTTGGTGTTCCCATGATGAACGAATTAGAGTTTCTACGGTACAAAATTAAATGTTCCCTGATAAAAACATTCAAAACAATAAAGTCCGTGGATAATATCCACAAAAAACAAACACAGAGGCTTTCACAATATTTCGGATTGAGTTAGCCAAAACACAACCGGATATTTCTGGTTTCATCCAGTCATACCCGGAGAAACTGGTGTGGAATTCGGATGCAATGGACAGAGAAAATCACAGTAAAAATGGTTTTGGAGAAAAGCAAAGTCTTTTCGTTAGGCAAGTGCATAAAATGTCATCTATACAAACAGAAATATCATGTTTGTTTGCTGCAGTTCCTCTAGTTTTGTCCCTAGAAAATACGAATATGTTCAGCTGGTGTCTCCATGCGGAACCAATTATTGTATCCAAGCTCAAAGTAAAACGTTCCCCGATAAAAAACATTCAAAATAATAAAGTCCGTTGATAATATCCAGAAAACACAAACACAGAGGCTTTCACAATATTTCGGATTGAGTTAGCCAAAACACAACCGGATATTTCTGTTTTCATCCAGTCATACCCGGACATAGTGGTTTGGAATTCATATGCACTGAACCAAAAAAATCATAGTAAAAATGGTTTTGGAGAAAAGCAAAGTGTTTTCATTGGGCAAGTGCATAAAATGTCATCTATACCAATAGAAACATCATGTTTGTTTGCCACAGTTCCTCTAGCTGTCTCGCTAGAAAATACGAATGTGTAGAGCTGGTGTCCCCATGATGAACCAATTGAAGTTTCTATGGTACAAAATTTAATGTTCCCTGTTAAAAATATTCAAAACATTAAAGTCCATCAATAATATCCAGAAAACACAAACACAGAGGCTTTCAAAATATTTCGGATTGAGTTAGCCAAAACACAACCGGATATTTCTGGTTTCATGCAGTGATATCGGGACAAGGTGGTTTGGAATTTGGATGCAATGGACAGAGAAAATGACAGTAAAAATGGTTTTGGAGAAAAGCAAAGTCTTTTTGTTAGGAAATTGCATAAAATGTCATCTATACAAACAGAAATATCATGTTTGTTTGTCGCAGTTCCTCTAGCTTTCCCCCTAGAAAATACGAATGTGTAGAGCTGGTGTCTCCATGCGGAACCAGTTAGTGATTCCAAGCATAAAATTAAATGTTCCCTGATAAAAAAAATTCAAAACAATGAAGTCCGTGGATAATATCAGGAATATGCAAACACAGAGGCTGTAGCAATATCTGGGTTTGAGTTAGCCAAATCAAAACCAGATATTTCAGTTTCATCCAGTCATATGCGGACAACTGTTGTGGAATTCGTACGCAACGGACTGAGAAAATCACTGTAAAAATGGTTTTGGCGCAAAGCAAAGTCTTTTCGCTAGGCAAGTGCATAAAATGTCATCGATACAAACAGAAATATCATATTTGTTTGCCGCAGTTTCTCTAGCTTTCTCCCTAGAAAATACGAATGTGTAGAGTTGGTGTTCCCATGATGAACGAATTAGAGTTTCTACGGTACAAAATTAAATGTTCCCTGATAAAAACATTCAAAACAATAAAGTCCGTGGATAATATCCACAAAAAACAAACACAGAGGCTTTCACAATATTTCGGATTGAGTTAGCCAAAACACAACCGGATATTTCTGGTTTCATCCAGTCATACCCGGAGAAACTGGTGTGGAATTCCTATGCAATGGACCGAGAAAATCACAGTACAAATGGTTTTGGAGAAAAGCAAAGTCTTTTCGTTAGGCAAGTGCATTAAATGTCATCGATACAAACAGAAATTTCATGTTTGTTTGCCGCAATTCCTCTAGCATAAACACTAGCATATAGGAATGTGTAGAGCTGGTGTCTCCATGTGGAACCAATTACACTATCCAAGCTCAAAATAAAATGTTCCACGATAAAAAACATTCAAAAAAATAAAATCCGTTGATAATATCCTGAAAACACTAACATAGAGGCTTTCACAATATTTCGGATTGAGTTAGCCAATACACAACCGGATATTTCTGTTTTCATCCTGTCATATCCGGAAAAAGTGGAGTGGAATTCATATGCACTGGACCCAGAAAGTGACAGTAAAAATGGTTTTGGAGAAAAGCAAAGTCTTTTCGTTAGGCAAGTGCATAAAATGTCATCTATACAACATAAATATCATGTTTGTTTGCCGCAGTTCCTCTAGTTTTCTCCCTAGAAAATACGGATATGTAGAGCTGGTGTCTCCATGTAGAACCAATTCGTGATTCCAAGAAAAAATTATATGTTCCCCGACGAAAACATTCAAAACAATAAAGTCAGTGGATAATATCAGGAATACACAAACACAGAGGCTGTAACAATATCTGGGTTTGAGTTAACCAAAACAAAACCAGATATTTCGGTTTCATCCAGTCATATCCGGACAAACTCATGTGGAATTGGTATGCAATGGACCGGAAACAGAAATATCATTTTTGTTTGCCGCAGTTCCTCTAGTTTTCTCCCTTGAAAATATGAATGTGTAGAGCTGGTTTCTGCATGATGAACCAATTGAAGTATCTTTGGTACAAAATTAAATGTTCCCTGATAAAAATATTCAAAACAATAAAGTCCATTGATAATATCCAGAAAACACAAACACAGAGGATGTAGCAATATTTCGGATTGAGTTAGCCAAAAACAACCGGATATTTCTGGTTCCATGCAGTGATATCGGGACAAGGTGGTTTGGAATTCGGATGCAATGGACAGAGAAAATGACAGTAAAAATGGTTTTGGAGAAAAGCAAAGTCTTTTTGTTAGGAAATTGCATAAAATGTCATCTATACAAACAGAAATATCATGTTTGTTTGTCGCAGTTCCTCTAGCTTTCTCCCTAGAAAATACGAATGTGTAGAGCTGGTGTCTCCATGCGGAACCAGTTAGTGATTCCAAGCATAAAATTAAATGTTCCCTGATAAAAAAAATTCAAAACAATGAAGTCCGTGGATAATATCAGGAATATGCAAACACAGAGGCTGTAGCAATATCTGGGTTTGAGTTAGCCAAATCAAAACCAGATATTTCAGTTTCATCCAGTCATATGCGGACAACTGTTGTGGAATTCGTACGCAACGGACTGAGAAAATCACTGTAAAAATGGTTTTGGCGCAAAGCAAAGTCTTTTCGCTAGGCAAGTGCATAAAATGTCATCGATACAAACAGAAATATCATGTTTGTTTGCCGCAGTTTCTCTAGCTTTCTCCCTAGAAAATACGAATGTGTAGAGTTGGTGTTCCCATGATGAACGAATTAGAGTTTCTACGGTACAAAATTAAATGTTCCCTGATAAAAACATTCAAAACAATAAAGTCCGTGGATAATATCCACAAAAAACAAACACAGAGGCTTTCACAATATTTCGGATTGAGTTAGCCAAAACACAACCGGATATTTCTGGTTTCATCCAGTCATACCCGGAGAAACTGGTGTGGAATTCGGATGCAATGGACAGAGAAAATCACAGTAAAAATGGTTTTGGAGAAAAGCAAAGTCTTTTCGTTAGGCAAGTGCATAAAATGTCATCTATACAAACAGAAATATCATGTTTGTTTGCTGCAGTTCCTCTAGTTTTGTCCCTAGAAAATACGAATATGTTCAGCTGGTGTCTCCATGCGGAACCAATTATTGTATCCAAGCTCAAAGTAAAACGTTCCCCGATAAAAAACATTCAAAATAATAAAGTCCGTTGATAATATCCAGAAAACACAAACACAGAGGCTTTCACAATATTTCGGATTGAGTTAGCCAAAACACAACCGGATATTTCTGTTTTCATCCAGTCATACCCGGACATAGTGGTTTGGAATTCATATGCACTGAACCAAAAAAATCATAGTAAAAATGGTTTTGGAGAAAAGCAAAGTGTTTTCATTGGGCAAGTGCATAAAATGTCATCTATACCAATAGAAACATCATGTTTGTTTGCCACAGTTCCTCTAGCTGTCTCGCTAGAAAATACGAATGTGTAGAGCTGGTGTCCCCATGATGAACCAATTGAAGTTTCTATGGTACAAAATTTAATGTTCCCTGTTAAAAATATTCAAAACATTAAAGTCCATCAATAATATCCAGAAAACACAAACACAGAGGCTTTCAAAATATTTCGGATTGAGTTAGCCAAAACACAACCGGATATTTCTGGTTTCATGCAGTGATATCGGGACAAGGTGGTTTGGAATTTGGATGCAATGGACAGAGAAAATGACAGTAAAAATGGTTTTGGAGAAAAGCAAAGTCTTTTTGTTAGGAAATTGCATAAAATGTCATCTATACAAACAGAAATATCATGTTTGTTTGTCGCAGTTCCTCTAGCTTTCCCCCTAGAAAATACGAATGTGTAGAGCTGGTGTCTCCATGCGGAACCAGTTAGTGATTCCAAGCATAAAATTAAATGTTCCCTGATAAAAAAAATTCAAAACAATGAAGTCCGTGGATAATATCAGGAATATGCAAACACAGAGGCTGTAGCAATATCTGGGTTTGAGTTAGCCAAATCAAAACCAGATATTTCAGTTTCATCCAGTCATATGCGGACAACTGTTGTGGAATTCGTACGCAACGGACTGAGAAAATCACTGTAAAAATGGTTTTGGCGCAAAGCAAAGTCTTTTCGCTAGGCAAGTGCATAAAATGTCATCGATACAAACAGAAATATCATATTTGTTTGCCGCAGTTTCTCTAGCTTTCTCCCTAGAAAATACGAATGTGTAGAGTTGGTGTTCCCATGATGAACGAATTAGAGTTTCTACGGTACAAAATTAAATGTTCCCTGATAAAAACATTCAAAACAATAAAGTCCGTGGATAATATCCACAAAAAACAAACACAGAGGCTTTCACAATATTTCGGATTGAGTTAGCCAAAACACAACCGGATATTTCTGGTCTCATCCAGTCATACCCGGAGAAACTGGTGTGGAATTCGGATGCAATGGACAGAGAAAATCACAGTAAAAATGGTTTTGGAGAAAAGCAAAGTCTTTTCGTTAGGCAAGTGCATAAAATGTCATCTATACAAACAGAAATATCATGTTTGTTTGCTGCAGTTCCTCTAGTTTTGTCCCTAGAAAATACGAATATGTTCAGCTGGTGTCTCCATGTGGAACCAATTATTGTATCCAAGCTCAAAGTAAAACGTTCCCCGATAAAAAACTTTCAAAATAATAAAGTCCGTTGATAATATCCAGAAAACACAAACACAGAGGCTTTCACAATATTTCGGATTGAGTTAGCCAAAACACAACCGGATATTTCTGTTTTCATCCAGTCATACCCGGACAAAGTGGTTTGGAATTCATATGCACTGAACCAAAAAAATCATAGTAAAAATGGTTTTGGAGAAAAGCAAAGTGTTTTCATTGGGCAAGTGCATAAAATGTCATCTATACAAATAGAAACATCATGTTTGTTTGCCACAGTTCCTCTAGCTGTCTCGCTAGAAAATACGAATGTGTAGAGCTGGTGTCCGCATGATGAACCAATTGAAGTTTCTATGGTACAAAATTTAATGTTCCCTGTTAAAAATATTCAAAACATTAAAGTCCATCGATAATATCCAGAAAACACAAACACAGAGGCTTTCACAATATTTCGGATTGAGTTAGCCAAAACACAACCGGATATTTCTGGTTTCATGCAGTGATATCAGGACAAGGTGGTTTAGAATTCGGATGCAATGGACAGAGAAAATGACAGTAAAAATGGTTTTGGAGAAAAGCAAAGTCTTTTCGTTAGGCAAGTGCATAAAATGTCATCTATACAAAGAGAAATATCATGTTTTTTTTGCCGCAGTTCCTCTAGCTTTGTCCCTAGTTATACGAATATGTTCAGCTGGTGTCTCCATGTGGAACCAATTACTGTATCCAAGCTCAAAATAAAATGTTCCCCAATAAAAAACATTAAAAAAAATAAAGTCCATTGATAATATCCAGAAAACACAAACAGAGAGACTTCACAATATTTCGGATTGAGTTAGCCAAAACACACCCGGATATTTCTGTTTTCATCCAGTCATATCCGGACAAAGTGGTGTGGAAATCGTATGCAATGAACCAAAAAAATCACAGTAAAAATGGTTTTGGAGAAAAGCAAAGTGTTTTCATTAGGCAAGTGCATAAAATGTCATCTATACAAACAGAAACATCATGTTTGATTGCCGCAGTTCCTCTAGCTGTCTCGCTAGAATATAGGAATGTGTAGAGCTGGTGTCTCCATGTGGAACCTATTACTGTATCCAAGCTCAAAATAAAATGTTCCCCAATAAAAAACATTCCAAAAAAAATAAAGTCCTATGATAATAACAAGAAAACACATACACAGAGGCTGTAGCAATATTTGGGATTGAGTTAGACAAAATACAACCGGATATTTGTGGTTTCATGAAGTCGTATCCGGACAAAGTGTTTTGGAATTCGTATGCATTGGGCTGAGAAAATCAGAGTAAAATGATTTTGGAGAAAAGCAAAGTCTTGTCGTTAGGCAAGTTAATAAAATATCATCGATACAAACAGAAATATCAGGTTTCTTCGCCACAGTTCCTCTAGCTTTCTCCCTAGAAAATACGAATTTGTAGAGCTGGTGTCTCCATGTGGAACCAATTAAAGTATCCAAGCTCAACATAAAATATTCCCCGATAAAAAACATTCAAAACAATTACGTCCATGGATAATATCCGGATAACACAAACACAGAGGCTGTAGCAATATCTGGGATTGAGTTAGCCAAAACAAAACCGGATATTTCCGGTTTCATCCAGTCATATGCGGACAAACTGGTGTGGAATTCGTATGCAATGGACTGAGAAAATCACAGTAAAAATGGTTTTGGAGAAAAGCAAAGTCTTTTCATTAGGCAAGTGCATAAAATGTCATCTATACAAACCGAAATATCATGTTTGTTTTCCGCAGTTCCTCTAGCGTTCTCCCTAGAAAATACGAATGTGTAGAGCTGGTGTCTCCATGTGGAACCAATTAGTGATTCTCCGGTACAAAGTTACATGTTCCCTGATAAAAGTATTCAAAAGAATAAAGTCCATTGATAATATCCAGAAAAAACAAACACAGAGGCTTTCACAAAATTTCGGGGTGAGTTAGCCAAAACACAACCGGATATTTCTGGTTTCATCCAGTCATATCCGGAAAAAGTCTCTTGGAATTCGTATGCAATGGACCGAGAAAATCACAGTAAAAATGGTTTTGGAGAAAAGCAAAGTCTTTTCGTTAGGCAAGTGCATAAAATGTCATCGATACAAACAGAAATATCATGTTTGTTTGCCGCAGTTCCTCTAGTTTTCTCACTAGAAAATATGGATATGTAGAGCTGATGTCTCCATGTAGAACCAATTCGTGATTCCAAGAAAAAATTATATGTTCCCCGACGAAAACATTCAAAACAATAAAGTCAGTGGATAATATCAGGAATACACAAACACAGAGGCTGTAACAATATCTGGGTTTGAGTTAGCCAAAACAAAACCAGATATTTCGGTTTCATCCAGTCATATCGGGACAAACTGTTGTGGAATTCGTATGCAATGGACCGAGAAAATCACAGTAAAAATGGTTTTGGAGAAAAGCAAAGTCTTTTCGTCAGGGAAGTGCATAAAATGTCATCTATACAAACAGAAATATCATGTTTGTTTGCCGCAGTTCCTCTAGCTTTCTCCCTAGAAAATACGAATGTATAGAGCTGGTGTCCCCATGATGAACCAATTGAAGTTTCTATGATACAAAATTAAATGTTCCCTGAAAAAAATATTCAAAACAATAAAGTCCATTGATAATATCCAGAAAACACAAACACAGAGGCTGTAGCAATATCTGGGATTGAGTTAACCAAAATAAAACCAGATATTTCTGGTTTCATCCAGTCATATCCGGACAAACTGTTGTGGAATTCATATGCAATGGACTGAGAAAATCACAGTACAAATGGTTTTGGAGAAAAGCAAAGTCTTTTCGTTAGGCAAGTGCATTAATTGTCATCGATACAAACAGAAATTTCATGTTTGTTTGCCGCAATTCCTCTAGCGTAAACACTAGCATATAGGAATGTGTAGAGCTGGTGTCTCCATGTGGAACCAATTACACTATCCAAGCTCAAAATAAAATGTTCCACGATAAAAAACATTCAAAAAAATAAAATCCGTTGATAATATCCTGAAAACACTAACACAGAGGCTTTCACAATATTTCGGATTGAGTTAGCCAATACACAACCGGATATTTCTGTTTTCATCCTGTCATATCCGGAAAAACTGGAGTGGAATTCATATGCACTGGACCCAGAAAATGACAGTAAAAATGGTTTTGGAGAAAAGCAAAGTCTTTTCGTTAGGCAAGTGCATAAAATGTCATCTATACAAACATAAATATCATGTTTGTTTGCCGCAGTTCCTCTAGTTTTCTCACTAGAAAATATGGATATGTAGAGCTGGTGTCTCCATGTAGAACCAATTCGTGATTCCAAGAAAAAATTATATGTTCCCCGACGAAAACATTCAAAACAATAAAGTCAGTGGATAATATCAAGAATACACAAACACAGAGGCTGTAACAATATCTGGGTTTGAGTTAACCAAAACAAAACCAGATATTTCGGTTTCATCCAGTCATATCCGGACAAACTCATGTGGAATTGGTATGCAATGGACCGGAAACAGAAATATCATTTTTGTTTGCCGCAGTTCCTCTAGTTTTCTCCCTTGAAAATATGAATGTGTAGAGCTGGTTTCCGCATGATGAACCAATTGAAGTATCTTTGGTACAAAATTAAATGTTCCCTGATAAAAACATTCAAAACAATAAAGCCCATCAATAATATCCAGAAAACACAAACACAGAGGCTTTCACAATATTTCGGATTTTGTTAGCCAAAACACAACCGGATATTTCTGTTTTCATCCAGTCATATCCAGACAAACTGGTGTGGAATTCGTATGCAATGGACCGAGAAAATCACAATAAAAATGGTTTTGGAGAAAAGCAAAGTCTTTTCATTAGGCAAGTGCATAAAATGTCATCTATACAAACAGGAATATCATGTTTGTTTGCTGCAGTTCCTCTAGTTTTCTCACTAGAAAATACGGATATGTTCAGCTGGTGTCTCCATGTGGATCCAATTACTGTATCCAAGCTCAAAATAAAATGCTCCCCGATAAAAAACATTAAAAAAAAATAAAATCCCTTGATAATATCCAGAAAACACAAACAGAGGGTCTGTAGCAATATCTTTGACTGAGTTAGCCAAAACAAACCAGATATTTCTGTTTTCATCCAGTCATATCCGGACAAACTGGTGTGGAATTCGTATGCAATGGACCGAGAAAATCACAGTAAAAATGGTTTTGGAGAAAAGCAAAGTCTTTTCATTAGGCAAGTGCATAAAATGTCATCTATACAAACAGAAATATCATGTTTGTTTCCCGCAGTTCCTCTAGCTTTCTCCGTAGAAAATACGAATGTGTAGAGCTGGTGTCTACATGTGGAACCAATTAGAATTCCAAGCATAAAATTAAATGTTCCATGATAAAAAATATGCAAAACAATAATGTTCATTGATTATATCCAGAAAAAATAAACACAGAGGCTGTAGCAATATCTGGTATTGAGTTAGCCAAAACAAAACCGGATATTTCCAATTTCATCCAGTCATATCCGGACAAACTGGTGTGGAATTCGTATGCAATGGACCGAGAAAATCACAGTAAAAATGGTTTTGGAGAAAAGCAAAGTCTTTTCGATAGCCATGTGCATAAACGTCATCTACAAAAACATAAATATCATGTTTGTTTGCCACAGTTCCTCAGGCTTTCTCCCTAGAAAATACGAATGTGTAGAGCTGGTGTCCTCATGATGAACCGATTATTGTTTCTACGGTACAAATTAAATGTTCCCTGATAAAAATATTCAAAACAATAAGTCCATCGATAATATTCAGAAAACACAAACACAGAGGCTGCAGCAATATTTCGGATTTAGTTAGCCAAAACAAAACCGGATATTTCTGGTTACATCCAATCCTATCCAGACAACGTGGTTTGGAATTCATATGCAATGGACCGAGAAAATCACAGTAGAAATGGTTTTGGGGAAAAGCTAAATCTTTTCGTTAGGCAAGTGCATAAAATGTCATCTATACAAACAGAAATATCATGTTTGTTTGCCACAGTTCATCTAGCTTTCTCCCTAGGAAATAAGAATGTGTAGAGGTGTTGTCCGCATGATGAACCAATTAGTGTTTCAATGGTACAAAATAAAATGTTCCCTGATAAAAATACTCAAAACAATAAAGTCCATTGATAATATTAAGAAAACACAAACACAGAGGCTGTAGCAATATGTGGGATTCAGTTAGTCAAAACACAACCGGATATTTCCGGTTTCATCCAGTCATCCAGACATTTGGTGTGGAATTCATATGCAATGGACCGAGAAAATCACAGTAAAAATGCTTTTGGAGAAAAGCAAAGTCTTTTCGTTAGGCATGTGCATAAAACGTCATCTACAAAAACAGAAATATCATGTTTGTTTGCCGCAGTTCCTCAAGCTTTCTCCCTAGAAAATACGAATGTGTAGAGCTGGTGTCCCCATGATGAACCAATTAGTGTTTCTACGGTACAAAAATAAGGGTTCCCTGATAAAAATATTCAAAACAATACAGTCCATCGATAATATTCAGAAAACACAAACAAGAGTCTTTCATAATATTTCGGATTCAGTTAGCTAAAACACAACCGGATATTTCTGGTTTCATCCAGTCATATCCGGACAAATTGCTTTGGAATTCGTATGCAATGCACCGAGAAAATCACAGCAGAAATGGTTTTGGGGAAAAGCAACGTATTTTCGTTAGGCAAGTGCATAAAACGTCATCTATCAAACAGAAATAACATGTTTGTTTGCCACAGTTCCTCTAATTTCTCCCTAGGAATTACAAATTTGTAGAGTTGGTGTCTCCATTTGGAACCAATTCCTGTATCCAAGCTCAAAATGAAATGCGCTCCGATAAAAAACATTCAAAACAATAAAGTTCATTGATAATATCCAGAAAACACAAACTGAGAGGCTGTAGCAATATCTTTGACTGAGTTAGCCAAAACACAACCGGATATTTCTGGTTTAATCCAGTCATATCCAGAAAAAGTGGTGTGGAATTCGTATAAAATGAAGCAAAAAAATCACAGTAAAAATGGTTTTGGAGAAAAGCAAAGTCTTTTCGTTAGGCAAGTGCATAAAATGTTATCTAGACAAACAGAAATATCATGTTTGTTTGCCGCAGTTCCTCAACCTTTCTCCCTAGAAAATACGAATGTGTAGAGCTGGTGTAACCATGATAAACCAATTAGTGTTTCTACCGTACAAAATTAAATGTTCCCTGATAAAAACATTCAAAACAATAAAGTCCATGGATAATATCCAGAAAACAGAAACACAGAGGCTGTAGCAATATCTGGGATTGAGTTAGCCAAAATACAACCAGATATTTCCGTTTTCATCCAGTCATATCCGGACAAACTGGTGTGGAATTCGTATGCAATGGACCGAGAAAATCACAGTAAAAATGGTTTTGGAGAAAAGCAAAATCTTTTCGATACCCATGTGCATAAATGTCATCTACAAAAACATAAATATCATGTTTGTTTGCCACAGTTCCTCAGGCTGTCTCCCTAGAAAATACGAATGTGTAGAGCTGGTGTCCGCATGATGAACCCATTAGTGTTTATACAGTACAAATTAAATGTTCCCAGATAAAAATATTCAAAACAATAAAGTCCATCGATAATATCCAGAAAACACAAACACAGAGGCTTTCACAACATTTAGGATTTAGTTAGCCAAAACACAACCGGATATTTCTGGTTTCATCTAGTCATATCAGGACAAACTAGTTTGGAATTCGTATGCAATGGACCGAGAAAATCACAGTAGAAATGGTTTTGGGGAAAAGCAACGTATTTTCGTTAGGCAAGTGGATCAAATGTCATCTATACAAACAGAAATATCATGTTTGTTTGCCACAGTTCATCTAGTTTCTCCCTAGGAAATACGAATTTGTAGAGTTGGTGTCTCCATGTGGAACCAATTCCTGTATCAAAGCTCAAAATGAAATGTGCTCCGATAAAAAACACTCAAAACAATAAAGTTCATTGATAATATCCAGAAAATACAAACTCAGAGGCTGTAGCAATATCTTTGACTGAGTTAGCCAAAACACAACCGGACATTTCTGGTTTCATCCAGTCATATCCGGACTAAGTGCTGTGGAATTCATATGCAATGGACTGAGAAAATGACAGTAAGAATGGTTTTGGAGAAAAGCAAAGTCTATTCATTAGGCAAGTGCAAAAAATGTCATCTAGACGAACAGAAATATCATGTTTGTTTGCCGCAGTTCCTCTAGCTTTCTCCCTAGAAAATACGAATGTGTAGAACTGGTGTCTATATGTGGAAACAATTAGTGTTTCAACGGTACAAAATTAAATGTTCCCTGATAAAAAACATTCAAAACAATAAAGTCTGTGGATAATATCAGGAATGCACAAACACAGAGGCTGTAGCCATATCTGGGATTGAGTTAGCCAAAACACAACCAGATATTTCTGTTTTCATCAAGTCATATCCGGACAAACTGGTGTGCAATTCTTATGCAATGGACAGAGAAAATCACAGTAACAATGGTTTTGGAGAAAAGTAAAGTGTTTTCGTTAGGCAAGTGCATAAAATGTCATCTATACAAAGAGAAATATCATGTTTGTTTGCCGCAGTTGCTCTTGCTTTCTCCCTAGAAAATACGAATGTGTATAGCTGGTGTCCCCATGATGAACCAATTAGTGTTTCTACGGTACAAAATTAATGTTCCCTGATAAAAACATTCAAAACGGTAAAGTCCATCGATAATATCAGGAAAACAAAAACACAGAGGCTTTCACAATATTTCGGATTGAGTTAGCCAAAACACAACAGGATATTTCCAGTTTCATCCAGTCATATCAGGACAAACTAGTTTGGAATTCGTAAGCATTGAACCAAAAAAAGAACACAGTAAAAATGGTTTTGGAGAAAAACAAAATCTTTTTGTTAGGCAAGTGTATAAAATATCATCGATACAAACAGAAATATCATGTTTATTTGCCGCAATTCCTCTAGTTTTTCCATAGAAAATACGAATGTGTAGCACTGGTGTGTCCCTGTGGATACAATGACTGTATCCAAGCTCAAAATAAAATGTTCCCCAATAAAAAACATTCAAACCAATAAAGTCCATCCATAATATCCAGAAAAAACAAACACAGAGGCTGTAGCAATATCTGGGATTGAGTTAGCCAAAAAAAAAAAAACCGGATATTTCAGGTTTCATCCAGTCATATCCGGACAAACTGGTGTGGAATTCGTATGCAGTCGACCCTGAAAATCACAGTAAAAATGGTTTTAGGGAAAAACAAAGTCTTTTCGTTATGCAAGTGCTTAAATTGTCATCTAGAGAAACAGAGATATCATGCTTGTTTGCCACAGTTCCTCTAGCTTTCTCTCTAGAAAATACGAATGTGTAGAGCTGGTGTCCCCATGATGAACCAATTAGTGTTTCAACAGTACAAAATTAAATGTACCCTGATACAAATATTCAAAGCAATACAGTCCATCAATACTATCCAGAAACGCAAACACGGAGGCTGTAGCAATATCTGGGATTGAGTTAGCCAAAACACAACTGGATATTTCTGGTTACATCCAGTCATACCCGGACAAAGTGGTGTGGAATTCGTATGCAATGAACCAAAAAAATCACAGTAAAAATGGTTTTGGAGAAAAGCAAAGTCTTTTTGTTAGGCAAGTGCATAAAATGTCATGGATACAAACAGAAATATCATGTTTGTTTGCCACAGTTCCTCTAGCTTTCTCCCTAGAAAACACGAATGTGTAGATCTGGTGTCTCCATGTGGAACCATTAAGTGATTCCAAGCACAAAATTAAAGGTTCCCTGATAAAAACATGTAAAACAATAAAGTCCATCGATAATATCCAGAAAACACTAACACAGAGGCTTTCACAATATTTCGGTTGAGTTAGCCAAAACACAACCGGATATTTCTGTTTTCATCCTGGCATACCCGGACATAATGGTGTGGAATTTGTATGCAATGGACCGAGAAAAACACAGTAAAAAAGGTTATGGAGAAAAGCAAAGTCTTTTCGTTAGGCAAGTGCATAAAATGTCATCTATACAAACAGAAATATCATGTTTGTTTGTCGCAGTTCCCCTAGCTATTTCCCTAGAAAATATGAATGTGTAAAGCTGGTGTCCCCATGATGAAACAGTTAGTGTTTCCATGGTACAAAATTAAATATTCCCTATAAAAACATTCAAAAGAAAGAATTCCTTGGATAATATCAGGAATACAGAAACCCAGAGTCTGTAGCAATATCTGGGATTGAGTTATCCAAAACAAAACCGTATATTTCCAGTTTCATCCAGTCATATCCGGACAAAGTGGTTTGGAATGCGTATGCAATAGACCTAGAAAATCACAGTAAAAATGGTTGGGGAAAAGCACAGTCTTTTCGTTAGGCAAGTGCATAAATTGTCATCTAGACAAACAGAAATATCATGTTTGTTTGTGACAGTTCCTCTAGCTTTCTCACTAGAAAATAAGAATGTGTAGAGCTTGTGTCTCCATGTGGAACAAATTAGTGTTTAAAACATCAAAATAAAATGTTCCCTGATAAAAAAGAGTCAAAACAATAAAGTCTCTGGATAATATCAGGAATACACAAACACAGAGGCTGTAGCAATATCTGGGATTGAGATAGCCAAAACAAAACCAAATGTTTCCTGTTTCATCCAGTCATATGCAGACAAACTGGTGTGGAATTCGTATGAAGTGTACCGAGAAATTTGCAGTGAAAATGGTTTTGGAGAAAAGCAAAGTCTTTTCGTTAGGCAAGTTTTTAAAATGTCATCTATACAATAAGAAATATCATGTCTGTTTACCGCAGTTCCTCTAGCTTTCTCCCTAGTAAATACGAATATGTTCAGCTGGTGTCACCATGTGGAACCAATTCCTGTATCCAAGCTCAAAATAAAATGTTCCCCGATAAAAAACATTCAAAACAATAAAGTCCGATGATAATATAGAGAAAACACAAACACAGAGGCTGTAGCAATATTTGGGATTGAGTTAGCCAAAAAAAAACCAGATATTTCCGGTTTCATCCAGTCATATCCGGACAAACTGGTGTGGAATTCGTATGCAGTGGACTGAGATATTCACAGTAATAATGGTTTTGGAGAATAGCAAAATCTTTTCGTTAGCCAAGTGCATAAAATATCATCTAGACAAACAGAAATATCATGTTTGTTTGCCGCAGTTCCTCTAGCTTTCTCCCTAAAAATACGAATGTGTAGAGCTGGTGTCCCCATGATGAACCAATCAGTGTTTCCATGGTACATAATTAAATATTCCCTGGTAAAAACATTCAAAACAATAAAGTCCATCGAAAATATCCAGAAAACACAAAGACAGAAGCTTTCACAATATTTCAGATTCAGTTAGACAAAACACAACCGGATATTTCTGGGTTCATCCAGTCATATCCGGACAAAGTCATGTGGAATTCGTATGCATTGGGCTGAGAAAATCAGAGTAAAATGATTTTGGAGAAAAGCAAAGTCTTTTCATTAGGAAAGTGCATAGAATGTCATCTATACAAACAGAAATATCGAGTTTGTTTGCCACAGTTCCTCTAGCTTTCTCCCTAGAAATTACAAATATGTTCAGCTGGTGTCTCCATGTGGAACCAATTACTGTATCCAAGCTCAACATAAAATATTCCCTGACAAAAAACATTCAAAACAGTAAAGTCCATGGATAATATCTGGAAATCACAAACACAGAGGCCGTAACAATATATGGGATTGAGTTAGCCAAAACAAAACCGGATATTTCCGGTTTCATCCACTCAATCCGGACAAACTGGTGTGGAATTCGTATGCAATGGACCGAGAACATCACAGTAAAATGGTTTTGCAGAAAAGCAAAGTCTTTTCGTTAGGCAAGTACATAAAATGTGATCTATACAAACAAAAGTATCATGTTTCTTTGCCGCAGTTCCTCTAGAGTTCTCCCTAGAAAATACGAATGTGTAGAGCTGGTGTCCCCATGATGAACGAATTAGTGTTTCTACAGTACAAAAATAAATGTTCCCTGATAAAAAACATTCAAAACAATAAAGTCTGTTGATAATATCCAGAAACCACAAACACAAAGACTTTCACATTATCTGGGATTGAGTTAGCCAAAACACAACCAGATATTTCCCGTTTCATCCAGTCATATCAGGAGAAACTTTTGGGGAATTCGTATGCAATGGACCTAGAAAATCACAGCAAAAATGGTTTTGGAGAAAAGCAGACTTTTCGTTATGAAAGTGCATAAAATGTCATCGATACAAACAGAAATATCATGTTTGTTTGCTGCAGTTCCTCTAGCTTTCTCCCCAGAAATTTATGAATATGTTCAGCTGGTGTCCCGATGATGAACCAATTGAAGTTTCTACGGAACAAAATTAAATGTTCCCTGATAAAAATATTGAAAACAATATAGTTCATGGATAATATCTAGAAAACACAAACACAGAGGCTTTCACAATATTTTGGATTGAGTTAGCCGAAACAAACCGTATATTTCTGTTTTCATCCAATCATATCCAGAAAATGTGGTGTGGAATTCGTATGCAGTGAATCAAAAAAGTCACAGCAAAAATGGTTTTGGAGAAAAGCAAAGTCTTTTCGTTAGGCAAGTGCATAAAATGTCATCGATACAAACAGAAATACCATGTTAGTTTGCCGCAGTTCCTCTAGCTTTCTCCCTAGAAAATACGAATGTGTAGAGCTGGTGTCTCCATGTGGAACCCATTTTTGTTTCCAAGACCAAAATAAATTTTTACTGATAAAAACATTAAAAACAATAAGTCCATGGATAATATCAGGAATACACAAACACAGAGTCTGTAGCAATATCTGGGATTGAGTTAGCCAAAACAAAACCGGATATTTCTGGTTTTATCCAATCATATCTGATAATCTGTTGTGGAATTTGTAAGGAATGTACCGAGATATTCACAGTAAAAATGGTATTGGAGAAAAGCAAATTTTTTTCGTTAGCAAGTGCATAAAATGTCATCTAAACAAACAGAAATATCATGTTTGTTTCTCGCAGTTCCTCTAGCTTTCTCCCTAGAAAATACGAATGTGTAGAGCTGGTGTCTCCATATGGAACCCATTTTTGTTTCCAAGACCAAAATAAATTTTTACTGATAAAAACATTAAAAACAATAAGTCCATGGATAATATCAGGAATACACAAACACAGAGGCTGTAGCAATATCTGGGATTGAGTTAGCCAAAACAAAACTGGATATTTCCGGTTTCATCCAGTCATATCCGGACAAACTGGTGTGGAATTCGTATGCAATGGACCAAAAAAATCACAGTAAAAATGGTTTTGGAGAAAAGCAAAGTCTTTTCATTAGGCAAGTGCATAAAAAGTCATCTATACAAACAGAAATACCATGTTTGTTGCCGCAGTTCCTCTAGCTTTCTCCCTAGAAAATAAGAATATATTCAGCTGGTGTTCCATGTGGACCAATTACTGTATCAAGCTCAAAATAAAATATTCCCCGATAAAAAAATTCAAAAAAAAGTAAAGTCCGATGATAATATCCAGACAACACAAACACAGAGGCTTTCACAATACTTCATATTCAGTTAGCCAAAACAAAACCAGATATTTCCGGTTTCATCCAGTCATATTCTGACAAATTGGGGTGGAATTTGTATGCAATGGACCAAGAAAATCACAGTACAAATGGCTTGGAGCAAAGCAAAGTCTTTTCGTTAGGCAAGTGCATAAAATGTCATCTATACAAACAGAAATATCATGTTTGATTGCCGCTGTTCCCGTAGCTTTCTCCCTAGAAAATACGAATGTGTAGAGCTGGTGTCCCATGATGAACCAATTATTGTTTCTAAGGTACAAAATACACTGTTCCCTGATAAAAACATTCAAAACAATAAAGTCCATCTATAATATCCAGAAAACACAAACACAGAGGCTTTCATAATATTTCGGATTGAGTTAGCCAAAACACAACCGGATATTTCTGGTTTCATCCAGTCATATCCGGACAAAGTTGTGTGGAATTCGTATGCATTGGGCTGAGAAAATCAGAGTAAAATGGTTTTGGAGAAAAGCAAAATCTTGTCCTTATGCAAGTGCATAAAATATCATCGATACAAACAGAAATATCATGTTTGTTTGCTGCAGTTCCTCTAGCTTCATCCCTACAAAATACGAATATGTTCAGCTGGTGTATCCATGTGGAACCAACTACTGTATACAAGCTCAAAATAAAATGTTCCCCGATAAAAAACATTGAAAAAAATAAAGTCCCTTGATAATATCCAGAAAACACAAACACAGAGGCTTTCACAATATTTCGGATTGTGTTAGCCAAAACAAAACCGGATATTTCCGGTTTCATCCAGTCATATCCGGACAAACTGCTGTGGAATTCGTATGCAATGGACCGAGAAAATCACAGTAAAAATGGTTTTGGAGAAAAGCAAAGTCTTTTCGCTAGGCAAGTGCATAAAATGCCATCGATACAAACATAAATATCATGTTTGTTTGCCGCAGTTCCTCTAGCTTTCTCCCAAGGAAATACAACTGTGTACAGCTGGTGTCCCCATGATGAACCAACTAATGTTTCAAGGGTTCAAAATAAAATGTTACCTGATAATTACCTTCAAACAATAAAGTCCATCAATAATAACCAGAAAAAACACAAACACAGAGGCTTTCACAATATTTCGGATTGAGTTAGCCAAAACAAAACCAGATAGTTCTGGTTTCATCCAGTCATTTCCGGACAAACTGCTATGGAATTCGTATGCAATGGACCCTGAAACTCACAGTAAAAATGGTTTTAGGGAAAAACAAAGTCTTTTCGTTAGGCAAGTGCATAAAATGTCATCTAGACCAACAGAAATATCATGTTTGTTTGCTGCAGTTCCTCTAGCTTACTCCCTAGAAAATACGAATGTGTAGAGCTGGTGTCTCCATGTCGAACCAATTAGTGCTTCGAAGCACAAAATGCAGTGTTCCCCTGCAAAAAATATTCAAAAAATAACGTCCATGGATAATATGAGGAATACACAAACTCAGAGGCTGTAGCAATATCTGGGATTGAGTTAGCCAAAACAAAACAGGATTTTTAGGGTTTCATACAGTCATATCCAGACAAAATGGTGTGGAATTCGTTTGCAATGTACCCTGAAAGTCACAGTAAAATTGTTTGGAAATAAGCAAAGTCTTTTCGTTAGGCAATTGCATAAAATGTCATCTATACAAACAGAAATATCATGTTTGTTTGCCGCAGATCCTCTAGCTTTCTCCCTAGAAAATACGAAGGTGTAGAGCTGATGTCCCCATGATGAACCAATTAGTGTTTCTATGGTTCAGAATTAAATGTTCCCTGATAAAAATATTCAAAACAATAAAGTCCATGGAGAATATCCAGAAAAGACAAACGCAGAGGCTTTCACAACATTTTGGATTGAGTTAGCCAAAACTCAACCGGATATTTCTGGTTTCATCCAGTCATATCCAGACAAAGTGGTGTGGAATTCATACGCAATGGACCGAGAAACTCACAGTAAAAATGGGTTTGGAGAAAAGCAAAGTGTTTTCGTTAGGCAAGTGCATAAAATGTCATCTATGGAAGCAGAAATATCATGTTTGATGGCTGCAGTTCCTCTAGCTTCCTCCCAAGAAAATACGAATGTGTACAGCTGGTGTCCCCATGATGAACCAGCTAGTGTTTCAACCGTCCAAATTAAATGTTCCCTGATAAATACATTCAAAACAATAAAGTCCGTCGATAATAACCAGAAAAAAACACAAACACAGAGGCTTTCACAATATTTCGGATTGAGTTAGCCAAAACATAACCAGATAATTCTGGTTTCATCCAGTCATTTCCGGACAAACTGCTATGGAATTCGTATGCAATGGACCCTGAAAATCACAGTAAAACTGGTTTTAGGGAAAAACAAAATCTTTTCGTTAGGCAAGTGCATAAAATGTCATCTAGACCAACAGAAATATCATGTTTGTTTGCTGCAGTTCCTCTAGCTTTCTCCCTAGAAAATACGAATGTGTAGAGCTGGTGTCTCCATGTGGAACCAATTAGTGCCTCGAAGCACAAAATGAAATGTTCCCTGAGAAAAAACTTTGAAAAAAATAAAGTCTGTGGATAATATCAGGAATACACAAACACAGAGGCTGTAGCAATATCTGGGATTGAGTTAGCCAAAACAAAACAGGATTTTTAGGGTTTCATACAGTCATATCTGGACAAAATGGTGTGGAATTCGTATGCAATGTACCCTGAAAGTCACAGTAAAATTGTTTGGAAATAAGCAAAGTCTTTTCGTTAGGCAATTGCATAAAATGTCATCTATACAAACAGAAATGTCATGTGTGTTTGCCACAGTTCCTCTGGCTTTCCCCCTAGAAAATACGAATGTGTCGAGCTGGTGCCCCATGATGAACCAATTAGTGTTTCTATGGTACAAAATTATATGTTCCCTGACAAAAACATTCAAAACAATAAAGTCCATCGATAATATGCAGAACACACAAACACACAAACTTTCACAATATTTCGGATTGACTTATGCAAAACACAACCGGATATTTCTCGTGTCATCCAGTCATATCCGGACAAACTGGTGTGGAATTCGTATGCAATGGACCGAGAAAATCACAGTAAAAATGGCTTTGGAGAAAAGCAAAGTCATTTCGTTAGGCAAGTGCGTAAAATATCATCTCTACAAACAGAAATATCATGTTTGTTTGCCGCAGTTCCTCTGGATTTCTCTCTATAAAATACGAATATGTAGAGCTGTTGTCTCCATGTGGAACCAATTAGTGTTTCCAAGAAAAAATTAAATGTTCCCCGATAAAAAAAATAATTCAAACAATATAGTCGGTGGATATTATCAGGAATACACAAACACAGAGGCTGTAGCAATATCTGGGATTGAAAGCCAAAACACAACCGGATATTTCCGGTTTCATCCAGTAATATCCGGAAAACTGGTGTGGAATTGGTATGCAATGGACCCTGAGAATCACAGTAAGAATGTTTGGAGAAAAGCAAAGTCTTTTCGTTAGGCAATGCATAAAATGTCATCTATACAAGAAGAAATATTCTGTTTTTTTTCCGCAGTTCTTCCAGCTTTCTCCCAAGAAAATACGAATGTGTAGAGCTGGTGTCCCCATGATGAACCAATTAGTGTTTCTACGGTACAAAATTAAATGTTTCCTGATAAAAACATTCAAGACTATAAAGTCCATCGATAGTATCCAGAAAACACAAACACAAAACCTTTCACAATATTTTGTATTGAGTTAGCCAAAATACAACTGGATATTTCCAGTTTCATCCAGTCATATCCGGAAAAGTCGTTGGGAATTCGGATGCAATGGACCGAGAAAAACACTGTAAAATTGGTTTTGGAGAAAAGCAAAGTCTTTTCGCTAGCCAAGTGCATAAAATGTCATCTAGACCAACAGAAATATCATGTTTGTTTGCTGCAGTTCCTCTAGCTTCATCCCTACAAAATACGAATATGTTCAGCTGGTGTATCCATGTGGAACCAACTACTGTATACAAGCTCAAAATAAAATGTTCCCCGATAAAAAACATTGAAAAAAATAAAGTCCCTTGATAATATCCAGAAAACACAAACACAGAGGCTTTCACAATATTTCGGATTGTGTTAGCCAAAACAAAACCGGATATTTCTGGTTTCATCCAGTCATATCCGGACAAACTGGTGTGGAATTCGTATGCAATGGACCAAGAAACTCACAGTAAAAATGGTTTTGGAGAAAAGCAGTCGTTTCGTCAGGCAAGTGCATAAAATGTCATCGATACAAACATAAATATCATGTTTTTTTGCCGCAGATCCTCTAGCTTTCTCCCTAGAAAATACGAAGGTGTAGAGATGCTGTCCCAATAATGAACCAATTAGTGTTTCTATGGTTCAGAATTAAATGTTCCTTGATAAAAATATTCAAAACAATAAAGTCCATTGAGAATATCCAGAAAAGACAAACACAGAGGCTTTCACAACATTTTGGATTGAGTTAGCCAAAACTCAACCGGATATTTCTGGTTTCATCCAGTCATATCCAGACAAAGTGGTTTGGAATTCATAGGCAATGGACCAAGAAACTCACAGTAGAAATGGGTTTGGAGAAAAGCAAAGTGTTATCATTAGGCAAGTGCATAAAATGTCATCTAGACCAACAGAAATATCATGTTTGTTTGCCGCAGTTCCTCTAGCTTTCTCTCTAGAAAATACGAATGTGTAGAGCTGGATTCTCCATGTGGAACCAATTAGTGCCTCGAAGCACAAAATCAAATGTTCCCTGAGAAAAAACTTTGAAAAAAATAAAGTCCGTGGATAATATCAGGAATACACAAACACAGAGGCTGTAGCAATATCTGGGATTGAGTTAGCCAAAACAAAACAGGATTTTTAGGGTTTCATACAGTCATATCCAGACAAAATGGTGTGGAATTCGTATGCAATGTACCCTGAAAGTCACAGTAAAATTGTTTGGAAATAAGCAAAGTCTTTTCGTTAGGCAATTGCATAAAATGTCATCTATACAAACAGAAATATCATGTTTGTTTGCCACAGTTCCTCTGGCTTTCCCCCTAGAAAATACGAATGTGTCGAGCTGGTGCCCCATGATGAACCAATTAGTGTTTCTATGGTACAAAATTATATGTTCCCAGACAAAAACATTCAAAACAATAAAGTCCATTGATAATATCCAGAACACACAAACACAGAAACTTTCACAATATTTTGGATTGACTTATCCAAAACACAACCGGATATTTCCGGTTTCATCCAGTCATATCCGGACAAACTGGTGTGGAATTCGTATGCAATAGACCGAGAAAATCACAGTAAAAATGGCTTTGGAGAAAAGCAAAGTCATTTCGTTAGGCAAGTGCATAAAATATCATCTCTACAAACAGAAATATCATGTTTGTTTGCCACAGTTCCTCTGGATTTCTCTCTATAATATACAAATATGTAGAGCTGTTGTCTCCATGTGGAACCAATTAGTGTTTCCAAGAAAAAATTAAATGTTCCCCGATAAAAAAAATAATTCAAACAATATAGTCAGTGGATAATATCAGGAATACACAAACACAGAGGCTGTAGCAATATCTGGGATTGAAAGCCAAAACACAACCGGATATTTCCGGTTTCATCCAGTAATATCCGGACAAACTGGTATGGAATTCGTATGCAATGGACCCTGAAAATCACAGGAAGAATGTTTGGAGAAAAGCAAAGTCTTTTCGTTAGGCAATGCATAAAATGTCATCTATACAAGAAGAAATATTCTGTTTTTTTTCCGCAGTTCTTCCAGCTTTCTCCCAAGAAAATACGAATGTGTAGAGCTGGTGTCCCCATGATGAACCAATTAGTGTTTCTACGGTACAAAATTAAATGTTCCCTGATAAAAACATTCAAGACTATAAAGTCCATCGATAGTATCCAGAAAACACACAGAACCTTTCACAATATTTCATATTGAGTTAGCCAAAATACAACCGGATATTTGCAGTTTCATCCAGTCATATCCGCAAAAGTCGTTGGGAATTCGGATGTAATGGACCGAGAAAACCACTGTAAAAATGGTTTTGGAGAAAAGCAAAGTCTTTTCGTTAGGCAAGTGCAAAAAAGGTCATCTAAACAAACAGAAATATCATGTTTGTTTGCTGCAGTTCCTCTAGCTACATCCCTACAAAATATGAATATGTTCAGCTGGTGTATCCATGTGGAACCAACTACTGTATACAAGCTCAAAATAAAATGTTCCCCAATAAAAAACATTGAAAAAAATAAAGTCCCTTGATAATATCCAGAAAACACAAACACAGAGGCTTTCACAATATTTCGAATAGTGTTAGCCAAAACAAAACTGGATATTTCCGGTTTCATGCAGTCATATCCGGACAAACTGGTGTGGAATTCATATGCAATGGACCGAGAAAATCACAGTAAAAATGGTTTTGGAGAAAAGCAAAGTCTTTTCGCTAGGCAAGTGCATAAAATGTCATCGATACAAACATAAATATCATGTTTGTTTGCCGCAGATCCTCTAGCTTTCTCCCTAGAAAATACGAAGGTGTAGAGCTGATGTCCCCATGATGAACCAATTAGTGTTTCTATGGTTAAGAATTAAATGTTCCCTGATAAAAATATTCAAAACAATAAAGTCCATTGAGAATATCCAGAAAAGACAAACGCAGAGGCTTTCACAACATTTTGGATTGAGTTAGCCAAAACTCAACCGGATATTTCTGGTTTCATCCAGTCATATCCAGACAAAGTGGTGTGGAATTCATACACAATGGACCCAGAAACTCACAGTAAAAATGGGTTTGGAGAAAAGCAAAGTGTTTTCGTTAGGCAAGTGCATAAAATGTCATCAATACAAGCAGAAATATCATGTTTGTTTGCCGCAGTTCCTCTAGCTTTCTCCCTAGAAAATACGAATGTGTAGAGCTGGTGTCTCCATGTGGAACCAATTAGTGCTTCGAAGCACAAAATGCAATGTTCCCCTGCAAAAAATATTCAAAAAATAACGTCCATGGATAATATCAGGAATACACAAACTCAGAGGCTGTAGCAATATCTGGGATTGAGTTAGCCAAAACAAAACAGGATTTTTAGGGTTTCATACAGTCATATCCGGTTAAATGGTGTGGAATTCGTATGCAATGTACCCTGAAAGTCACAGTAAAATTGTTTGGAAATAAGCAAAGTATTTTCGTTAGGCAATTGCATAAAATGTCATCTATACAAACAGAAATATCATGTTTGTTTGCCACAGTTCCTCTGGCTTTCCCCCTAGAAAATACGAATGTGTCGAGCTGGTTTCCCCATGATGAACCAATTAGTGTTTCTATGGTACAAAATTATATGTTCCCTGACAAAAACATTCAAAACAATAAAGTCCATTGATAATATCCAGAACACACAAACACAGAAACTTTCACAATATTTCGGACTCAGTTAGCCAAAACACAACCGGATATTTCCGGTTTCATCCAGTCATATCCGGACAAACTGGTGTGGAATTCGTATGCAATGGACCGAGAAAATCACAGTAAAAATGGTTTTGGAGAAAAGCAAAGTCATTTCGTTAGGCAAGTGCATAAAATATCATCTCTACAAACAGAAATATCATAATTTTTGCCACAGTTCCTCTGGAATTCTCTCTAGAAAATACAAATATGTATAGCTGTTGTCTCCATGTGGAACCAATTAGTGTTTCCAAGAAAAAATTAAATGTTCCCCGATAAAAAAAATAATACAAACAATATAGTCCGTGGATAATATCAGGAATACACAAACACAGAGGCTGTAGCAATATCTGGGATTGAAAGACAAAACAAAACCGGATATTCCGGTTTCATCCAGTAATATCCAGACAAACAGGTGTGGAATTCGTATTCAATGGACCCTGAAAATCACAGTAGAATGTTTGGAGAAAAGCAAAGTCTTTTCGTTAGGCAATGCATAAAATGTCATCTATACAAGAAGAAATATTCTGTTTTTTTTCCGCAGTTCTTCCAGCTTTCTCCCAAGAAAATACGAATGTGTAGAGCTGGTGTCCCCATGATGAACCAATTAGTGTTTCTATGGTACAAAATGAAATGTTCCCTGATAAAAACATTCAAAACAATAAAGTCCATCAATAATATCCAGAAAACACAAACACAGAAACTTTCACAATATGTCGTATTGAGTTAGCCAAAATACAACCGGATATTTCCGGTTACATCCAGTTATATCCGGAAAAGTCGTTGCGAATTCGGATGCAGTAGACCGAGATAACCACTGTAAAAATGGTTTTGGAGAAAAGCAAAGTCTTTTCATTAGGCAAGTGCAAAAAATGTCATCTAAACAAACAGAAATATCATGTTTGTTTGCTGGAATTCCTCTAGTTTCATCCCTACAAAATATGAATATGTTCAGCTGGTGTATTCATGTCGAACCAACTACTGTATACAAGCTCAAAATAAAATGTTCCCCGATAAAAAAACATTGAAAAAAATAAAGTCCCTTGATAATATCCAGAAAAGACAAATACAGAGGCTTTCACAATATTTCGGATTGTGTTAGCCAAAACAAAACCGGATATTTCCGGTTTCATCCAGTCATATCCGGACAAACTGGTGTGGAATTCGTATGCAATGGACCGAGAAAATCACTGTAAAAATGGTTTAGGAGAAAAGCAAAGTCGTTTCATAAGGAAATTGACAAAAATATCATCGATACACACAGAAATGTCATGTTTGTTTGCCGCAGTTCCTCTAGCATTCTTCCTAGAAAATACGAATGTGTAGAGCTGGTGTCTCCATGTGGAACCAATCAGAGTTACCAAGCAAAAATTAATTGTTCCGGGATAAAAAAACATTCAAAACAATAAAGTCTGTGGATAATATCAGGAATACACAAACACAGAGGCTTTAGCTATATCTGGGATTGAGTTAGCCAAAACAAAAATGGATATTTCCGGTTTCATCCAGCCATATCCGGACAAAGTGGTGTGAATTCGTATGTAATGGACCGAGAAAATCACAGTAAAAATGGTTTTGGAGAAAAGCAAAGTCTTTTCTTTAGGCAAGTGCATAAAATGTCATCTAGACAAACAGAAATATCATGATTGTTTGCCACTTTTCCTCTAGCTTTCTGCCTAGAAAATACGAATGTGTAGAGCTGGTGACTCCGTGTGGAACCAATTAGTGTTTCGCAGCACAAAATTAAATTTTCCCTAAAAAAAAACATTGAAAAATATAAAGTCCATGGATAATATCAGGAATACACAAACACAAGACCGTAGCAATATTTCAGATTGAGTTAGCCAAAACACAACCGGATATTTCTGGTTTCATACAGTAATATCCGAACAAAGTGGTGTGGAATTCGCAGGCAATGGACTGAGAAAATCACAGTACAAATAGTTTTGGAGAAAAGCAAAGTCTTTTCGTTAGGCAAGTGCATAAAATGTCATCTAGAGAAACAGAAATATCATGTTTGTTAGCCACAGTTCCTCTAGATTTCTGCCTAGAAAATATGAATGTGTAGAGCTCGTGTCTCCATGTGGAACCAATTAGTGTTTCCAAGCACAAAATTAAATTTTCCCTAAAAAAAAAACATTGAAAAATATAAAGTCCATGGATAATATCAGGAATACACAAACACAGAGGCCGTAGCAATATTTCGGATTGAGTTAGCCAAAACACAACCGGATATTTCTGGTTTCATCCAGTCATATAAGGACAAAGTGGTGTGGAATTCGCATGCAATGGTCCGAGAAAATCACAGTACAAATGGTTTTGGAGAAAAGCAAAGTCTTTTCGTTAGGGAAGTGCATAAAATGTCATCTACACAAACAGAAATATCATGTTTCTTTTCCGCAGTTCCTCTAGCTATCTACCTAGAAAATACAAATATGTAGAGCTGGTGTCTCCATGTGGAACCAATGAGTGTTTCAAAGATACAAAATTAAATGTTCCCTGATAAAAAACCTTCAAAACAATAAATTCTGTCTATAATATCAGGAATACACAAACACAGAGGCTGTTGCAATATCTGGGATTGTGTTAGCCAAAACACAACTGGATATTTCCCATTTCATCCAGTCATATCTGGACAAAGTGGTGTGGATTTCGTATGCAATGGATTGAGAAAATCACAGTAAAATGGTTTTGTCTCCATGTGGAACCAATTAGTGTTTCGAAGAAGAAAATTAAATGTTCCCTGAAAAAAAAAACATTGTAAAAAATAAAGTCCATGGATAATATTAGGAATACAGAAGGCTTTAGCAATAACTGGGATTGAGTTAGCCAATATACAAGCAGATATTTCTGTTTTCATCCAGTCATATCCGCACAAAGTGGTGGGGAATTAGTATGCAATGGATCGAGAAAATCAGAGTACAAATGGTTATGGAGAAAAGCAATGTCTTTTTTTTAACTTTTATTTAATGAATATAAATTTCCAGTGTACAGCTTATGGATTACAATGGCTTCCCACTCCCATAAATTCCCTCCCACCTGCAACCCTCCCCTCTCCTCTCCCTCTCCCCTTCCATTTGCATCAAAATTCATTTTCAATTATCTTTATATCCAGAAGATCAATTTAGTATAAGGATTTCAACAGTTTGCACCCACATAGAAACACAAAATGAAACATACTGTTTGAGTATTAGTTATAGCATTAAATCACTCTGTACAGCATATTAAGGACAGAGATCCCACATGAGGAGCAAGTGCACAGTGGCTCCTGTTGTTGACCCAACAAATTGACACTCTAGTTTATGGCGCCAGTAACCATCCTAGGCTTTCGTCATGAATTGCCAAGGCTATGGAAGCTTTCCAAGTTTGCCGACTCTGATCATATTTAGACCAGGTGATAAAAGACAGAGTGAGGATAGTAACCAATGATCCTAAGAGTGGCATTTACCAGGTTTGAACAATTATACAGCATTAAGTGGGGAAGAGGACCATCAGTACACACAGTTTGGGAGTAGAGCCATTGGTGGTAGAGGAGAGGCTATGATTACAAAGGAATGAGGCCCAAGTGCACTAGACAGGGCCTAGAACAAAGGACAGAGTCATTATTAGAGGAGCTAAGAAAGGTGCTGTCTAAGCTACAAGTAATTTTTCTGATTGAGAGGCAAATAGAACCTGATAGAAGGGACTTGATAATAATCTGGTGGGCTTTAGGCCTTGTAAATTCAGAGGCCCAGACCTAGCTATCTCTTCACATGTGGTATATCCTAAGGGAGGTGTGAACCTCCTAGGGGAAGGCACTCTGTTGACTTTCATTACTTGGCTGGCCTGGGAGGAGAGCTGGCCAGGTAAAGGCAGGGGGCATCTCTAACAAGAAATTTACAGTTCTGCCTGCAATGTTGCTGACCCTACTTGACCATTCCCTCAGCTGAAGTGGTCACTTTGGAAGTTGGGCTGAGTGAAGGGCTTTTCAGCTTAGAGCCAATAAAATCAGCGGCTCTGACCTGGGCATCCTTCGACTCAAGGGCAAAGTCTTTTCGTTAGGCAAGTGCATAAAATGTCATCTAGACAAACAGAAATATCATGTTTGTTTTCCGCAGTTCCTCTAGCTTTCTCCCTTGAAAATATGAATGTGCAGAGCTGGGGTCTCCATGTGGAACCAATTAGTGTTTCCAAGCACAAAATCAAATGTTCCCCTGCAAAAAATATTCAAAAAATAACGTCCAAGGATAATATCAGGAAAACACAAACACAGAGGCTGTAGGAATATCTGGTATTGAGTTAGCCAAAACAAACCCGGATATTTTCAGTTTCATGCAGTCATATCCCGAAAAAGTGGTGTGGAAGTCGTATGCAATGGACTGAGAAAATCACAGGAAAAAAATGGTTTTGGAGAAAAGCAAAGCCTTTTCATAAGGAAATTGACAAAATATCATCGATACAAACAGAAATATCATGTTTTTTTGCCACAGTTCCTCTAGCTTACCCCTAGAAAGTAAAAATATGTAGAGCTGGTGTCTCCATGTGGAACCATAGAAAGTTTCCAAGCACAAAATTAAATATTACCCCTATAAAAAACATTCAAAACAATAAAGTCCATGGATAATATCAGGAATACACAAACACAGAGGCTGTAGCCATATCTGGGATTGAGTTAGCCCAAACAAAACCGTATATTTTCGGTTTCATCCAGTCATATGCGGGCCAACTTGTGTGGAATTCGTATGCAATGGACCGAGAAAATCACAGTAAAAATGGTTTTGGAGAAAAGCAAAGCCTTTTCGTTGGGCAAGTGCATAAAATGTCATCTATACAAACAGAAATATCATGTTTGTTTGCCACAGTTCCTGTAGATTACTCTGTAGAAAATACGAATGTGTAGAGTTGGTGTATCCATGTGGAAACAATTAGTGTTTCCACGGTACAAAATTAAATGTTCCCTCATAAAAACATTCAAAGCAATAAAGTCTGTTGTTAATATCAGGAATACACAAACACAGAGGCTGAAACAATATCTGGGATTGAGTTAGCCAAAACAAAACCGGATATTCTCAGGTTCATGCAGTCATATCCGGAAAAAGTGGTGTGGAATTCATATGCAATGGACTGAGAAAATCACAGTAAAAATGGTTTTGGAGAAAAGCAAAGTCTTTTAGCTAGGCAAGTGCATAAAATGTCATCTATACAAACAGAAATATCATGTTTGTTTGCGGCAGTTCCTCCAGCTTTCTCCCTAGAAATACGAATGTGTAGAGCTGGTGTCTCCATGTGGAACCAATTAGTGTTTCCAAGCACATAATTAAATGTTCCCTGAAAAAAAAACATTCAAAAAAATAAAGTCCATGGATAATATCCAGAAAACACAAACACAGAGGCTGTAGCAATACCTGGGATTGAGTTAGCCAAAAGAAAACCGCATATTTCCAGTTTCATCCAGTCATATCTGGACAAACTGGTGTGGCATTCATATGCAATGTACCGAGAAAATCACAGTACAAATGGTTTTGGAGAAAAGCAAAGTCTTTTAGTTAGGGAAGTGCAGAAAATTTCATCTATACAAACAGAAATATCATGTGTGTTTGCCGCAGTTCCTCTAGCTTTCTCCCTAGAAAATACGAATGTGTAGAGCTGGTGTTTCCATGTGGAACCAATTAGTGTTTCCAAGCACAAAATTAAATGTTCCCTGAAAAAAAAAACATTCAAAACAATAAAGTCCGTGTATAATATCAGGAATACACAAACACAGAGGCTGTAGCAGTATTTCGGATTGAGTTAGCCAAAACACAACCAGATATTTCTGGTTACATCCAGTCATATCGGCAAAGTGGTGTGGAATACGCATACAATGGACCGAGAAAATCACAGTAAAAATGGTTTTGGAGAAAAGCAAAGTCTTTTTGTTAGGCAAGTGCATAAAATGTCATCTAGAGAAACAGAAATATCATGCTTGTTTGCCGCAGTTCCTCTAGCTTTTTCCCTAGAAAATACGAATGTGTAGAGCTGGTGTCTCCATGTGGAACCAATTAGAGTTTCCAAGCACAAAATGAAATGTTCCCTGATAAAAAGCATTCAACATAATAAAGTCCATGGATAATATCAGGAATACACAAACACAGAGGGTGTAGCAATATCTGGGATTGAGTTAGCCAAACAACAACAGGATATTTCCGGTTTCATGCAGTCATATCCGGACACACTGGTGTGGAATTCGTATGCAATGGACAGAGAAAATCACAGTACAAATGGTTTTGGAGCAAAGCAAATTCTTTTCTTAGGAAAGTGCATAAAATGTCATCTATACAAACAGAAATATCATGTTTGTTTGCCACAATTCCTCTAGCTTTGTCCCTAGAAAATACGAATGTGTAGAGCAGGATTTCCCATGATGAACCAATTAGTGTTTCCAAGAACAAAATTAAATATTCCCTGATAAAAATATTCTAAACAATAAAGTCCATCGATAATATTCAGAAAACACAAACACAGAAGCTTTCACAGTATTTCGGTTTGAGTTAGCCAAAACACAACTGGATATTTCTGGTTTTATCCAGTCATATCCGGACAAACTGGTGTGGAATTGGTAAAATTCCACACTGTTTGTCACAGGTCCTCTAGCTTTCTCCCAAGAAAATACGAATGTGTAGAGCTGGTGTCTCCATGTTGAACCAATTAGTGTTTAAACTCTACAAAACTAAATGTTCCCTGATAAAAAACATTCAAAACAAAGTCTGTGGATAAAATCAGGAATACACAAACACAGAGGCTGTAGCAATATCTGGGATTGAGTTAGCCAAAACAAAACCGGATATTTCGGGTTTCCTACAGTCATATCCGGACAAACTCGTGTGGAATTCGTATGCAATGGACCGAGAAAATCACAGTAAAAATGGTTTTGGAGAAAAGCAAAGTCTTTTCGTTAGGCAAGTGCATAAAATGTCATCTACACAAACATAAATATCATGTGTTCCACAGTACCTCTAGATTTCTCCGTAGAAAATACGAATGTGTAGTGCTGGTGTACCCATGATGAACCAATTAGTGTTTCTGTGGTACAAAATTGAATGTTCCCTGATAAAATCATTCAAAACAATAACGTCCATTGATAATATCAAGAAAACACAAACATAGAGGCTTTCACAATATTTCGGATTGAGTTAGCGAAAACACAACCAGATATTTCTAGTTTCATCCAGTCATATCCGGACAAAGTGGTGTGGAATTCGTATGCAATGGACCGAGAAAATCACAGTAAAAATGGTTTTGGAGAAAAGCAAAGTCTTTTCGTTGGGCAAGTGCATAAAATGTCATCGAGACAAACAGAAATATCATGCTTGTTTGCTGAAGTTCCTCTAGCTTTCTCCCTAGAAAATACGAATGTGTAGAGCTGGTGTCTCCATGTGGAACCAATTAGTGTTTCTATGGTACAAAATTAAATGTTCACTTATAAAAACACATTCAAAACAATAAAGTCTGTGGATAATATCAGGAATGCACAAACACAGAGTCTGTAGCAATATCTGGGATTGAATTAGCCTAATTCCGGTTTCATCCAGTCATATCCGGACAAATTCCTGTGGAATTCGGATGCAATGGAACGAGAAAATTACAGTAAAAATGGTTTTGGAGAAAAGCAAAGTCTTTTCGTTAAGCAAGTGCATAAAATGTCATCTAGAGAAACAGAAATATCATGTTTGTTTGCCGAAGTTCCTCAGGCTTTCTCCCTAGAAAATACGAATGTGTAGATTTGGTGTATCCATGTGGAACTAATTAAAGTTTCCAAGCACAAAATGAAATGATCCCTGATAAAAAACATTCAAAACAATAAAGTCCATCGATAATATCGAGAAAACACAAACACAGAGGCTTTCACAATATTTCGTATTGAGTTAGCGAAAACACAACCAGATATTTCTGGTTTCATCCAGTCATATCCGTACAAAGTGGTTTGGAATTCGTATGCAATGGACCGAGAAAATCACAGTAAAAATGGTTTTGGGGAAAAGCAAAGCTTTTTCGTAAGGCAAGTGCATAAAATGTCATCGAGACAAACAGAAATATGATGTTTGTTTGCCGCAGTTCCTCTAGTTCTCCCTAGAAAATACCAATGTGTAGAGCTGGTGTCTCCATGTGGAACCAATTAGTGTTTACAAGCACAAATTTAAATGTCCCCTGAAAAAAAACATTCAAAACAATAAAGTCTGTGGATAATATCAGGAATACACAAACACAGAGGCTGTAGCAATATCTGGGATTGAGATAGCCAAAGCAAAACTGGATATTTCCGGTTTCATCCAGTCATATCCAGAAAAAGTGGTGTGGAATGCATATGAAATGGACCGAGAAAATCACAGTACAATGGTTTTGGAGAAAAGCAAAGTCTTTTCATTAGGCAAGTAGATAAAATATCATCGATACAAACAGAAATATCATGTTTTTTTGAGGCAGTTCCTCTAGCTTTCTCCCTAGAAAATACAAAATGTAGAGCTGGTGTCTCCATGTGGAACCAATTAGAGATTCCAAGCACAAAATGAAATGTTCCCTGAAAAAAGCATTCAAAACAATAAAGTCCATCGATAATATCAGGTAAACACAAACACAGAGGCTGCATCAATATAGGGATTGAGTTAGCAAAAACAAAACTGGATATTCTCGGTTTCATCCAGTCATATCCGTACAAAGTGGTGTAGAATTCGTATGCAATGGACCCAGAAAATCACAGTAAAAATGGTTTTGGAGAAAAGCAAAGTCTTTTCGTTAGGAAAGAGCATAAAATGTCATCTAGACAAACAGAAATATCATGTTTGTTTGCCGCAGTTCCTCTAGCTTTCTCCCTAGAAAATACGAATGTGTACAGCTGGTGTCTCCATGTGGAACCAAATAGTGTTTCCAAGCACAAAATTAAATGTTCCCTGAAAAAAAAATCAAAACAATAAAGTCCATCGATAATATCCAGAAAACACAAACATAGATGATTCACAATTTTTCGGATTGTGTTTGCCACAACATAACCGGATAGTTCTGGTTTCATCCAGTCCTATCCGGACAAACTCCTTGGAATTCCGATGCAATGGTCCGAGAAAATCACAGTAAAAATAGTTTTGGAAAAAGCAAAATCTTTTCTTTAGGCACGTAGATAAAATATCATCGATACAAACAGAAATATGATGTTTGTTTACCAAAGTTCCTCTAGCTTTCTCCCTAGAAAATACGAATATGTAGAGCTGGTGTCTATATGTGGAACCAATTACTGTATCCAAGACAAAATAAAATGTTCCCTGATAAAAAAAACTTCAAAACAATAAAGTCCATCGATAATATCCAGAAAACACAAACACAGAGGCTTTCACAATATTTCGGATTGAGTTAGCGAAAACACAACCAGATATTTCTGGTTTCATCCAGTCATATCCGGACAAAATGGTTTGGAATTCGTATGCAATGGACCGAGAAAATCACAGTAAAAATGGTTTTGGAGAAAAGCAAAGTCTTTTCATTAGGCAAGTGCATAAATTGTCATCTATACAAAAAGAAATATCATGTTTGTTTGCCCCAGTTACTCTAGTTCTCCATAGAAATTACGAATGTGTAGAGCTGGTGTCTCCATGTGGAACCAGTTAGTGTTTCCAAGCACAAAATTAAATGTTCCCTGAAAAGAAACATTCAAAACAATAAAGTCAGTGGATAATATCAGGAATACACAAACACAGAGCTGTAGCAATATCTGGGATTGAGTTAGCCAAAACAAAACCGGATATTTCCGGTTTCATCCAGTCATACCTGGACAAACTGGTGTGGAATTCGTATGCAATGGACCGAGAAAATCACAGTAAAAATGGTTTTGGAGCAAAGCAAAGTCTTTTCGTTAGGCAAGTGCAAAAAATGTCATCTATACAAACAGAACTATCATGTTTGTTTGCCACAATTCCTCTGGCTTTGTCCCTAGAAAATACATATGTGTAGAGCTGCTGTCTCCATGTGGAACCAATCAGAGTTTCCAAGCACAAAATTAAATGTCCCCTGATAAACACATTCAAAACCATAAAGTCCATGGATAATATCAGGAATACACAAACACAGAATCTGTAGCAATATCTGGGATTGAGTTAGCCAAAACAAGTCCGGATATTTCTGTTTTCATCCAGTCATATGCGGACAAGGTTGTGTGGAATTCATATGCAATGGACCGAGAAAATCGCAGTACAAATGGTTTTGGAGAAAAGCAAAGTCTTTTCCTCAGGCAAGTGCATCAAATGTCATCTAGACAAACAGAAATATCATGCTTGTTTGCCGAAGTTCCTCTAGCTTTCTCCCTAGAAAATACGAATGTGTAGAGCTGGTGTCTCCATGTGGAACCAATTAGTGTTTCCAAGCACAAAATTATATGTTCCCTGAAAAAAAACTTTGAAAAAAATGAAGTCCGTGGATAATATCAGGAATAAACAAACACAGAGGCTGTAGCAATATTTTGGATTGAGTTAGCCAAAACACAACTGCATATTTCTGGTTTCATCCAGTCATATCCGGACAAAATGGTTTGGAACTCGTATGCAATGGACCGAGAAAATCACAGTAAAAATGGTTTTGGAGAAAAGCAAAGTCTTTTCATTAGGCAAGTGCATAAATTGTCATCTATACAAAAAGAAATATCATGTTTGTTTGCCCCAGTTACTCTAGTTCTCCATAGAAAATACGAATGTGTAGAGCTGGTGTCTCCATGTGGAACCAGTTAGTGTTTCCAAGCACAAAATTAAATGTTCCCTGAAAAGAAACATTCAAAACAATAAAGTCAGTGGATAATATCAGGAATACAGAAACACAGATGCTGTAGCAATATCTGGGATTGAGTTAGCCAAAACAAAACCGGATATTTCCGGTTTCATACAGTCATATCTGGACAAACTGGTGTGGAATTCGTATGCAATGGACCGAGAAAATCACAGTACAAATGGTTTTGGAGCAAAGCAGTCTTTTCGTTAGGCAAGAGCATAAAATGTCATCTATACAAACAGAAATATCATGTTTGTTTGCCACAATTCCTCTAGCTTTGTCCCTAGAAAATACAAATGTGTAGAGCTGGTGTCTGCATGTGGTACCAATCAGAGTTTCCAAGCACAAAATTAAATGTTCCCTGATAAACACATTCAAAACCATAAAGTCCATGGATAATATCGGGAATACACACACACAGAAGCTGTAGCAATATCTGGGATTGAGTTAGCCAAAACAAAACCGGATATTTCCGGTTTCATCCAGTCATATCCGGACAAACTGATGTGGAATTCGTATGCAATGGACCCAGAAAATCACAGTAAAAATGGTTTTGGAGAAAAGCAAAGTCTTTTCATTAGGCAACTGTATAAAATGTCATCGATACAAACAGAAATATCATGTATGTTTTCCGCAGTTCCTCTAGCTTTCTCCCTAGAAAATACGAATGTGTAGAGCTGGTGTCTCCCTGTGGAACCAAATAGTGTTTCCAAGCACAAAATTAGATGTTCCCTGATAAAAATCTTTCAAAACCATAAAGTCCATGAATAATATACAGAAAACACAAACACAGAAGCTGTAGCAATATGTGGGATTGAGTTAGCCAAAACAAAACCGGATATTTCCGCTTTCATCCAGTCATATCCGGACAAACTGGTGTGGAATTCCTATGCAATGGACCGAGGAAATCACAGTAAAAATGCTTGTGGAGAAAAGCAAAGTCTTTTCGTTAGCAAGTGCATAAAATGTATCTATACAAACAGAAATATCATGTTTGTTTGCCGCAGTTCCATTAGCATTCTCCTTAGAAAATACGAGTGTGTAGAGCTGTTGTTCCCATGATGAACCAATTAGTGTTTCTACGGTACAAAATTAAATGTTCTCTGATTTAAACATTCAAAACAATAAATTCCATTGATAATGTCCGGAAAACAGAAACACAAAGGGTTTCAAATATTTCAAATTGAGGTAGAGAAAACACAACCGGATATTTCTGGTTTCATCCAGTCATATCCGGACAAACTCCTGTGGAATTCCTATGCAATGCACTGTGAAAATCACAGTAAAAATGTTTTTGGAGAATTGAAAAGGCAAGATGGCGGAATAGGCAGGAAGCACACTATTAGTCTGTGGGAGAGACAGTTTAATATTAGTGGAGATACTGCAGCATCAAGGAAGTGTAGGGGATGAAACAGCAGAGGAAACTCTTCTGGAACTAGTGATTCACAGCGGACCTGCGTGGAAAGTGTGGGAGCCCAAGTTCGGGACACCAGTGGCAGACTCAACACACCAGCGCTGGAACGCGAAGTGAGCCGAACCTCAATAGCCCAAGACACCAGCGGGCAAGCGGAAAGAGGAGGCTAGAGGGAACGAGGCTTGAAACTCCGTGAGGAAAAGTTCACCAGGCTAACTAGAAGAGAGAGAGGAAAAAAATTAAAAAAGTGACCGATACGGACACAAGTTTCTCTCTCTCCGCTCACCTCTCAAAGGCGAGCAAGACAGAGCAGGCGCCATTTTGGACATACGTCATAAGCAGGGCGACCTCAGATCTGCACTAGCCCTGAGCCTAGCAGAAAAACCTAACTCTGGGGGGAGGGGTGAAATAACAGGAGATTAGCATCTAACTTGTCAACCCAGTGGGAGACTGCAGGAGAATTGGAGCCCACACTGAGGGCAGCAGAGATTCCCTGTGTGGTCCTTGGGAAAGAGCTTCCGATCTCTGGCTCCTGTGGGTATATCATTTGCCTGCTAACTACCTCCAATTACATTCAGCTGTGCGGAATTACTTCCCTTTTGAATCAAAAAAGAAAGAGAGATTTACCACGCCTAACCTGGGAGTGTCATCTTTGACACACCCTCAACCCTGAGGAACCAAACACAGCTCCTAGTCCACACTCATCTCAAGCATCTAAGGCTCCACCGAAAGCAGACAGTCCACTTAATATAGAGCCATAGTGTAACAAGAAAAAAACACCACAGTGAAGAAACCAAATATCTCCAACATGCCAAACAACAAACACAAAAACCGAGATAACAAGAACAAGGAAGACACTATGACGCCCCCAAATGAAAAAGACACCCCAATTCAAGATTATGAAGATGATGAGATAGAAGAAATGCAAGAAGCGGATCTCAAAAAATTGATAAGAACATTAAGAAGTTCTCAAAAACAAATTCTTGAACTACAGAAATACTTAATGGACAAGATAGAAAATCTCTCTCATGAAAATGAAATATTAAGGAGGAATCAAAATGAAATGAAACAACTAGTGGAACAAGAAATGGTGATAGTGACGAGAAATCATAATGAAATGAAGAATTCAATAGATCAAATGACAAACACATTAGAGAGCCTTAAAAACAGAATGGGCTAAAATCGAAGGACCTATGTCTCTCATCTTATAGAGACACCAACTAATCAGTCTATTTGGAGTATATTAGAAGTACTGTCAAGATGTGATGTGGTACCAGACTTTAAGTTTCTATAATGGAAAATGCTATTAATACAAATGTTTGAGAATTAAAAAGTCTAATGATCTTGTGTTCCTAGACATGATAGTTATCTTAATGAGAAAGCCCCAGAGGCTTAAAGGGTTAAATACTTGTAAAATCCTACAGGTGCTTTCAAAAATACTGTGAAGTAAGCAAGTGCCTCTTGTTGGTTGATGAGTTTATAATTTTAAACATGGCGACTTAAAGTCTTCTGTCATCCACAGTTAGATATGATGTGCTGCTCATCAAACTAAAGCGTTGTTGGTTCTGTGTTTAGCTGTCCTCCTATAGGTTCCTATGGACTTTTTCCAGCCACTTCCATTGTATTCAGTACTTTGGGATGGCTCTGTAAACAGATGAAGCCAATAATGTATTAACAGTACCAACTGAGAGAAAGTATGGTTAACTGAGATTACTAAAAAGAAAAAGCAATTCAAATCAATTGGCAATCTACAAAAAGAGTTAAAGATTTTAAAAACTATTATTAAAATTGCTATATTGGTCTATTATGCTATATTATATGTATGTACATATTGTATGTCCACATGGGGAAATTTTATTAAGAGTTTTATTTTAAATGGCTTATAGATAAGATTGTCCATAAATATAAGCTGCTAAAATCAATCAAAGATACATTTTAATTTGTGGGACCTGAATCTGTGTATCATATGTTTTAGACTTGTTGGTAGAAAGAAACTAAAAACATTTTAGATGGTTGTGCTTAAGTTTACTGGCTAAACAAACTACACCATGTTAGATATTTAAGAGGTGTTTTCAAATACATGATTCTTAAAATTTATAGAAGGCATTGGACCTTCTGGTAAATGTTTTCTTAAGTTGTTATTTAATGGTTGAAACGGTTTGCTAAGTATACATGTGATATTGCTATTGTCAGCAAGCGATCTAGGACTTGCTCCCTCATTCCTCTATTCTAAGCCCAACTTGTTCTTTCATTTCTCTATTCTCTTCAAGGTAGGAAACTAATTCTATTATGAAGGAATCTGTAGGATGCACAATTTAATCTTTAGACCTTATAAAAGAGATGGCTACCATTTTTCTGTAATAGCATAGCCAAAATAAGAACTTAAACAATAATCTCATAGCTAGATTCACTTCGCCATCAGCGAAGTATACAGTAAGTAGAAAAAAACCTCCCTTTCAGACCAAAGGGAAAGAAAGTTTTAAAGTGAGAATATAATTTTCCTCATGGGCATTGTCTACCTTAGAAAAACTACTACAGAACATGCCTGTGACTATAGACTTGTAGTTCAGGCCACCGAAGATTAGAGGTGGGAAACGGGCACTCCCTTGACTTGCATCCTCTGGTCTGCTTTAACACAAACCAGGAGGAAAAGAAAGCTTGGCATCAGAAGCAATGGGTGGCAGGCCTATTAATGGCTGATCTGTACAGTGATCTGCCCTCAAGGAGACCCAACAGGCCAGTCCACTGCAGTGGCTTTCCATGTGGTAAGCCTGGGCTTCAGCAGAAGTCAGCTTGTGAAGAGCCCTGGCAGCTCTGCCAAGAGTTGGATCACTGGAAATGGACCTGCCCTGGAGTCGAAGGATGCCCAGGTCAGAGCCACAGATCTTATTGGCTCTAAGCTGAAAAGCCCTTCACTCAGCCCAACTTCCAAAGTGACCACTGCAGCTGAGGGGATGGTCAAGTAGGGTCAGCAACATTGCAGGCAGAACTGTAAATTTCTTGTTAGAGATGCCCCCCTGCCTTTACCTGGCCAGCTCTCCTCCCAGGCCAGCCAAGTAATGAAAGTCAACAGAGTGCCTTTCCCTAGGAGGTTCACACCTCCCATAGGATATACCCCATGTGAAGAGATAGATAGGTCTGGGCCTCTTAACTTACAAGGCCTAAAGCCCACCAGATTATTATCAAGCCCCTTCTATCAGGTTCTATTTGCCTCTCAATCAGAAAAATTACTTGTAGCTTAGACAGCACCTTTCTTAGCTCCTCTAATAATGACTCTGTCCTTTGTTCTAGGCCCTGTCTAGTGCACTTGGGCCTCATTCCTTTGTAATCATAACCTCTACTCTACCACCAATGGCTCTACTCCCAACCTGTGTGTACTGATGGTCCTCTTCCCCACTTAATGCTGTATAATTGTTCAAACCTGGTAAATGCCACTCTTAGGATCATTGGTTACTATCCTCACTCTGTCTTTTATGACCTTGTCTAAATATGATCAGAGTCGGCAAACTTGGAAGGCTTCCATAGCCTTGGCAACTCATGACGACAGCCTAGGATGGTTACTGGCGCCATAAACTAGAGTGTCAATTTGTTGGGTCAACAACAGGAGCCACTGTGCACTTGCTCCTCATGTGGGATCTCTGTCCTTAATGTGCTGTACATTGTGATTTAATGCTATAACTAGTACTCAAACAGTATGTTTCACTTTGTGTTTCTATGTGGGTGCAAACTGTTGAAATCTTTATACTAAATTGATCTTCTGTATATAAAGAGAATTGAAAATGAATCTTGATGCAAATGGAAGGGGAGAGGGAGCGGGAGAGGGGAGGGTTGCGGGTGGGAGGCAAGTTATGGGGGGGGGAAGCCATTGTAATCCATAAGCTGTACACTGGAAATTTATATTCATTAAATAAAAGTTAAAAAAAATAAAAATAAAAATACCAGAAAACAAAACAAATCAAAAAAAACAGAATGGGCTAAGCAGAAGAGAGAATATCAGACTTAGAAGACAGAGAACAGGAAAGGAAACAGGCAAACCAAAGAAAAGAAGAAGAAATTAGAAATCTGAAAAATATTGTCGGGAATCTACAGGATACTATTAAAAACCCCAACATTCGGGTTCTAGGAGTTCCTGAGGCATGGAGAGGGAGAAAGGATTAGAAGGCATTTTCAGTGAGATACTAGCAGAAAATTTCCCAGGTTTGGAGAAGGACAGAGGCATCTTAGTACAGGAAGCTTATAGAACCCCTAATAAACATGACCAAAAGAGATCCTCACCACGACATGTTGTAATCAAACTCACCACAGTGAAACATAAAGAAAAGATCCTAAAATGTGCAAGAGAGAAACATCAGATTACTCTTAGAGGATCTCCAATCAGACTCACAGCAGACTTCTCATCAGAAACCCTACAAGCTAGAAGGGAATGGCGAGACATAGCCCAGGTACTAAGAGAGAAAAACTGCCAGCCCAGAATACTATATCCTGCAAAGCTCTCATTTGTGAATGAAGGTGAAATTAAGACTTTTCATAGCAAACAGAAACTGAAAGAATTTGTTGCCACTCATCCTGCCCTGCAAAAGATGCTTAAAGATGTCTTACACACAGAAACACAGAAACACGGTCACCAATATGAAAGAAGGTAAAGGAAGGAAACCTCACAGCAAAAGATCACAGGAAGCTCAATTTCTCTTTGACATAGAATTAAACTCTGATGCTCTGTTAAATCAATGTGTTAAAGTAATCTATTATGTTCTCTTGATGTCTGTTAAATTCTAATTGTTCAAAAACAGCTGAATTTTTATTAAGTGCTATGGGTTATTTGAATATGTGCTTATTTTCAAAGATTTGAATAATCACCTTGTAACAATGATCACATTTGGTCTATGTTATGTCATGATTTTAAGGAATCTTATTTCAACCAGATATTTTGGATTTTGAGCCTTCTTGGCATTCTTGACAGGCATTCAAAAAATCAAAGTTTCAACCAATCTGGTCTCTAAAATTTCCAGTAAATCCTGGACTTTGGTTTTTCCAGTTTGGGCCCAACTGAAAAAATCAAAGGACCTATGTCTCTCATCTTATAGAGACACCAACTAATCAGTCTATTTGGAGTATATTAGAAGGACTGTCAAGATGTGATGTGGTACCAGACTTTAAGTTTCTATAATGGAAAATGCTATTAATACAAATGTTTGAGAATTAAAAAGTCTAATGATCTTGTGTTCCTAGACATGATAGTTATCTTAATGAGAAAGCCCCAGAGGACAAAAAGGGTTAAATAATTGTAAAATCCTACAGGTGCTTTCAAAAATACTGTGAAGGAAGCAAGTGCCTCTTGTTGGTTGATGAGTTTATAATTTTAAACAGGGCGACTTAAAGTCTTTTGTCATCCACAGTTATATATGATGTGCTGCTCATAAAACTAAAGCATTGTTGGTTCTGTGTTTAGCTGTCCTCCTATAGGTTCCTATGGACTATTTCCAGCCACTTCTATTGTATTCTATACTTTGGGATGGCTCTGTAAACAGATGAAGCCAATAATGTATTAACAGTACCAACTGAGAGAAAGTATGGTTAACTGAGGTTACTAAAAAGAAAAAGCAATTCAAATCAATTGGCAATCTACAAAAAGAGTTAAAGATTTTAAAAGCTATTATTAAAATTGCTATATTGGTCTATTATGCTATGTTATATGTGTGTACATATTGTATGTCCACATGGGGAAATTTTGTTAAGAGTTTTATTTTAAATGGCTTATAGATAAGATTGTCCATAAATTTAAGCTGCTAAAATCAATCAAAGATACATTTTAATTTGTGTGACCTGAATCTGTGTATCATATGTTTTAAAGGTGTTGGTAGAAAGAAACTAAAAACATTTTAGATGGTTGTGCTTAAGTTTACTGGCTAAACAAACTAAACCATGTTAGATATTTAAGAGGTGTTTTCAAATACATGATTCTTAAAATTTATAGAAGGCATTGGACCTTCTGGTAAATGTTTTCTTAAGTTGTTATCTAATGGTTGAAACGGTTTGCTAAGTATTCATGTAATATTGCTATTGTCAGCAAGCAATCTAGGACTTGCTCCCTCATTCCTCTATTCTAAGCCCAACTTGTTCTTTCATTTCTCTATTCTCTTCAAGGTAGGAAACTAATTCTATTATAAAGGAATCTGTAGGACCCACAATTTAATCTTTAGACCTTATAAAAGAGATGGCTAACATTTTTCTGTAATAGCATAGCCAAAATAAGAACTTAAATAATAATCTCATAGCTAGATTCACTTCGCCATCAGCGAAGTATACAGTACGTAGAAAAAACCTCCCTTTCAGACCAAAGGGAAAGAAAGTTTTAAAGTGAGAATATAATTTTCCTCATGGGCATTGTCTACCTTAGAAAAACTACTACAGAACATGCCTGTGACTATAGACTTGTAGTTCAGGCCACTGAAGATTAGAGATGGGACATGGGCACTCCCTTGACTTGCATCCTCTGGTCTGCTTTAACACAAACCAGGAGGAAAAGAAAGCTTGGCATCAGAAGCAATGGGTGACAGGCCTATTAATGGCTGATCTGTACAGTGATCTGCCCTCAAGGAGACCCAACAGGCCAGTCCACTGCAGTGGCTTTCAATGTGGTAAGCCTGGGCTTCAGCAGAAGTCAGCTTGTGAAGAGCCCTGGCAGCTCTGCCAAGAGTTGGATCACTGGAAATGGACCTGCCCTGGAGTCGAAGGATGCCCAGGTCAGAGCCACAGATCTTATTGACTCTAAGCTGAAAAGCCCTTCACTCAACCCAGCTTCCAAAGTGACCACTGCAGCTGAGGGGATGGTCAAGTAGGGTCAGCAACATTGCAGGCAGAACTGTAAATTTCTTGTTAGAGATGCCCCCTGACTTTACCTGGCCAGCTCTCCTCCCAGGCCAGCCAAGTAATGAAAGTCAACAGAGTGCCTTCCCCTAGGAGGTTCACACCTCCCTTAGGATATACCCCATGGGAAGAGATAGATAGGTCTGGGCCTCTGAATTTACAAGGCCTAAAGCCCACCAGATTATTATCAAGTCCCTTCTAGCAGGTTCTATTTGCCTCTCAATCAGAAAAATTACTTGTAGCTTAGACAGCACCTTTCTTAGCTCCTCTAATAATGACTCTGTCCTTTCTTCTAGACCCTGTCTAGTGCACTTGGGCCTCATTCCTTTGTAATCATAGCCTCTCCTCTACCACCAATGGCTCTACTCCCAACCTGTGTGTACTGATGGTCCTCTTCCCCACTTAATGCTGTATAATTGTTCAAACCTGGTAAATGCCACTCTTAGGATCATTGGTTACTATCCTCACTCTGTCTTTTATGACCTTGTCTAAATATGATCAGAGTCGGCAAATTTGGAAGGCTTCCATAGCCTTGGCAACTCATGACAACAGACTAGGGTGGTTACTGGCGCCATAAAGTAGAGTGTCATTTTGGTGGGTCAACAACAGGAGCCACTGTGCACTTGCTCCTCATGTGGGATCTCTGTCCTTAATGTGCTGTACATTGTGATTTAATGCTATAACTAGTACTCAAACAGTATGTTTCACTTTGTGTTTCTATGTGGGTGCAAACTGTTGAAATCATTATACTAAATTGATCTTCTGTATATAAAGAGAATTGAAAATGAATATTGATGCAAATGGAAGGGGAGAGGGAGTGGGAGAGGGGAGGGTTGCGGGTGGGAGGGAAGTTATGGGAGGGGGAAGCCATTGTAATCCATAAGCTGTACACTGGAAATTTATATTCATTAAATAAAAAATTAAAAAAAAAACAAAAAAAAACCAAAAACAAAACAAAAAAAATGTTTTTGGAGAAAAGCAAAGTCTTTTCATTAGGCAAGTAGATAAAATATCATCGATACAAACAGAAATATCCTGTTTATTTGCAGTAGTTCCTCTAGCTTTCTCCATAGAAAACACGAATGTGTAGAGCTGGTGTCTCCATGTGGAATCAATTAGAGTTCCCAAGCACAAAATTAAATGTTCCCTGATAATAAACATTCAAAATAAATAAAGTAGTGGATAATATCAGGAAAACACAAACACAGAGGCTGTAGCAATATTTCGGATTGAGTTAGCCAAAACAAAACCAGATGTCTCCAGTTTCATCCAGTCATATCCGGACAAATTGGTGTAGAATTCCTATGCAATTGACCGAGAAAATCACAGTAAAAACGGTTTTCGAGAAAAGCAAAGTCTTTTCGTTAGGCAAGTGCATAAAATGTCATCTAGACCAACAGACATATCATGCTTGTTTGCCGCAGTTCCTCTAGCTTTCTCCCTAGAAAATACGAATGTGTAGAGCAGGTATCTCTATGTGGAACCAATTAGAGTTGCAACTACAAAATTAAATGGTCCCTGATAAAAAGCATTCAAAACAATAAAGTCCATTGATAATATCAGGAATACAAAAACAAAGAGGCTGTAGCAATATTTCGGATTGAGTTAGCCAAAACACAACCAGATATTTCCAGTTTCATCCAGTCATACCGGACAAAGTGGTGTGGAATTCCCATGCAATGGACTGAGAAAATCACAGTAAAAAAGTTTGTGGAGATAAGCAAAGTCATTTTGTTAGGGAAGTGCATAAAATGTCATGTAGACAAACAGAAATATCCTGTTTGTTTGCAATAGTTCCTCTAGCTTTCTCCCTAGAATATACGAATGTGTAGAGCTGGTGTCTCCATGTGGAACCAATTACTGCATCCAAGTTCAAAAAAAAAGTTCCCTGAAAAAAAAATTCAAAAAATAAAGTGCATGATAATATCCAGAAAATAGAAACACAGCGGCAGTAGCAATATTTCAGATTGAGTTAGCCAAAACAACCAGATATTTCTGGTTTCATCCAGTCATATCCGGACAAACTGTTGTGGAATTCCTATACAATGGACCGAGAAAATCACAGTAAAAATGGTTTTGGAGAAAAGCAAAGTCTTTTCGTTAGGCAAGTGCATAAAATGTCATCTATACAAACAGAAATATCATGTTTGTTTGCCGCAGTTCCTCTAGCTTCCTACCTAGAAAATAGGAATGTGTACAGCTGGTGTCTCCATTGGAACCAATTAGAGTTTCCAAGCACAAAATAAATGTTCCCTGAAAAAAAACATTCAAAACAATAAAGTACATGGATAATATCAGGAATACACAAACACAGAGGCTGTAGCAATATCTGGGTTTGAGTTAGCGAAAACAAAAACGGATATTTCCGGTTTCATCCCGTCATATCCGGACAAACTGGTGTGGAATTCAAATGCAATAGACCGAGAAAATCACAGTACAAATGATTTTGGAGACAAGCAAAGACTTTTCATTAGGCAAGTGCATAAAATGTCATCTAGAGAAACAGAAATATCATGTTTGTTTGCCGCAGTTCCTCTAGCTTTCTTTCTAGAAAATACGAATGTGTAGAGCTGGTGTCTCCATGTGGAACCAATTACTCTATCCAAGCTCAAAATAAAATGTTACCCGATAAAAACATTCTAAAGAATAAAGTTTTAGGATAATATCCAGAAAACTCAAACACAGAAGCTATAGCAATATCTGGGATTGAGTTAGCCAAAAGAAAACCAGATATTTCCGGTTTCATGCAGTCATATCCGGACAAAGTGGTGTGGAATTCGTATGCAATGGGCTGATAAAATCAGAGTAAAAATGGTTTTGGAGAAAAGCAAAGTCTTTTCTGTAGACAAGTGCATAAAATGTCATCTATACAAACAGAAATATCATGCTTGTTTGCCGCAGTTCCTCTAGCTTTCTCCCTAAAAAATACGAATATGTAGAACTGGTGTCTCCATGTGGAACCAATTACTGTATCCAAGCTCAAAATATAATGTTCCCCGATAAAAAATATTCAAAACAATAAAGTCTGTAGATAATATCCAGAAAAAACCAACACAGAGGCTGTAGCAATATCTGGGATTGAGTTAGCCAAAAAGAAAGCAGATATTTCCGGTTTCATCCAGTCATATCAGGAAAAAGTGGTGTGGAATTCGTATGCAATGGACCGAGAAAATCACAATAAAAATGGTTTGGAGACAAGCAAAGTCTTTTCGTTAGGCAAGTGCATATAATGTCATCTATACAAACAGAAATATCATGTTTGTTGGCCGCAGTTCCTCTAGCTTCCTACCTAGAAAATAGGAATGTGTACAGCTGGTGTCTCCATTGGAACCAATTAGAGTTTCCAAGCACAAAATAAATGTTCCCTGAAAAAAAAACATTCAAAACAATAAAGTACATGGATAATATCAGGAATACACAAACACAGAGGCTGTAGCAATATCTGGGTTTGAGTTAGCGAAAACAAAAACGGATATTTCCGGTTTCATCCCGTCATATCCGGACAAACTGGTGTGGAATTCAAATGCAATAGACCGAGAAAATCACAGTACAAATGATTTTGGAGACAAGCAAAGACTTTTCATTAGGCAAGTGCATAAAATGTCATCTAGAGAAACAGAAATATCATGTTTGTTTGCCGCAGTTCCTCTAGCTTTCTTTCTAGAAAATACGAATGTGTAGAGCTGGTGTCTCCATGTGGAACCAATTACTCTATCCAAGCTCAAAATAAAATGTTACCCGATAAAAACATTCTAAAGAATAAAGTTT